>NW_027495458.1:0-232834 GCF_021521415.1 Bidens hawaiensis
TATCTAAGGGAGGCTGAGAAGGCGTCTTTCATTGTTTTGATCGAGTTTCCAGTTTCGCCCCTGTTGACTTCCGACAATAAAAGGTCAAAACGAATATGAACGTTGATTGATCGTGTGTAATCTGCTTCGTTTTTGTACAGGAAAAGCGAGGACTGTGAAGGTTTGCGAGCATCGTATATTCATATTTATTATATGAATTTAATTGTATTAGGATTATAGTTTTATGACACGTTAATCTTGTAACGCTATAAACGTGTATAACGTGTACCATCCATTTGTTATAGACGTCGAAAGATTAAAGTTCGTGTTGTTAACTAATCAGAAATATCGTCTTTTTGAAATCTTGAATATATGAATCGATGATTGGTTTACGCACTTGACGTTTTTGATGGTTTTCAAATAAATTACGTTAAACCGTGGGTTCCAAATTTTATCGGGCCAAACCGTTAAACCATGAATAGAACGGTTTGGTTTTCAAATCCGCCGACTTACTTCAATTTAGATGGGTTATAGTTTGACCAAAGAGTTGTCGACCAAAGACTTCCATGACTTGGAGACTAACTGGGACTGGATGAGTGATTTCATGTGAAGCCGTTTCATGATATTGTCTTTGACATCGAACAGTAAATAGTCCGACGTTGTTACAGGTGAGGTTCGTCGAATGTCCAATGGCAGGTGTTAGTGATGGTAGATTATGGACGGAATTGTATAGTATTTTTAGAGAGTTCATATTTAAGGCTTTTCAAAAAGCTTGTGGCTCACTGTTTGTTCGAAAAAGCTCAAATCTAAACTAGCCTTGCTCAAGCCAAGGCTGGCTCAGCCCATGGCTTGGTTGTAGCTTGGCTCGTTTAAATTAACTTTTTATTAAAATGTTAATCAAATTTAATGCTACATGCCTACATCTCATTCTCTAAAATATAAATTAAAGAGTAAAATGCGGTTTTCGTCCATGTGGTTTTTTCAAATATGCGGTTTAATCCAATGGTTTCAAATATGCTCTTCTGGTGACACAACAACTGTCAAGTGACAGTCAGCGGTATGGTTACTTTGGGGAATGCCCAAGCCGAATTCTGAAGCTAGCGTGAGCCCGGTTAAGACAACATAGTCTGGCTCAGAATCAGTATTTAAAACTCGAGCTCGACTATTTATTATTTATAATAAATAATTATCATATATAATAATTTAAAAGTTTGGTGGCGCAAATGTAACACCCCGACCAAAGGCGGATTATACATCGGGGCGCCACATATTGTTTCATTACTCGTGACACTATTGGGTGTCAATATTTAATAAATACATTCATTCGCGCACGCGCAGGGTAAACACAAGATAACATAAATCATCATAAATCAATATATTATAAATCATCATAATTAAACAGCAATAACTTGTCTTGATACATTTTAATCTAGGTCCAAAATAAAGAAAACTTCCTAGGTGTCCACAAGCTCCAAAACAGCTACTGCAAACCTGAACATGTGTTAAAATAAACGTCAAACACTTGCGTGTTGGTGAGAAATCAAGTTTAATACAATACATAGATAACCATAAATCTGCGCACAACATGTGTATGTCTGGTTTTCAACAAGGGTGTAATCTGATCGGGACCAACTCTAAGATTCATAAGACTGCCAGTGCTCACAATTGAGCTCACAAACAAGACAAACTGTGCATGTGCAAACAAAAGAGAAAATCATAAACGATAGTTCTCCCGTGTTCATCTAATGGTACCATGAGAACTGCGGAATAGACCGACAAGACGGTTAATGATCCACACATACAAATAAACAGCCAAGTCTACGTCCTCAACACATGGGATACTGCGCGACTAAAGTTCATAAACAGTTTAAGACTCTAAGTTTGTATGAACACATGAACATCCCAAAACATTAAAAGCAAAAAGGGATTAGGTACGAGATTACTCACTTGATAAACGATGCGGTGTAAGATAAAGCAAGAACCAACTTTAAACAAGCACAAGTTAACCTATAAATAAGATTATTGTTTTAATGATTTGTTTTAAGTCTTGATTATAAGTTAGCATAATTAATAAGTATATATTACCGGAAAAGCAGGGCAGAACAGAGAGGAAGACGGAGGCAGAGAGGAAGACGGCAGAGAGAGCAAGGAGCAAGAGAACAGGAGAGATTAAGTGTTTTGTGTGTGTAGTGTTAAAATATTATTATTATTTATAGGAAAACCCTAGGAGACATAATCCCTAGAAAAGGGGAAAAGATCTTTAACAGGATCAAGCAAAAGATATCAAAAAGCATAAGAATCCAAAAGCAAAAGATATGGAAAGATATGGCAGCTGCAGAGGCAAGATAAAGCTGACAGGGAACAGTAAAAAAAAGGCATGGGCGGTTCAGATAAAGGTACAGGTCAGGCATGGAAAAAGCAGATCTCCAAAGATAATGTCAGTCACTTTTTCTGCCAACCAATGGGGTTGGTGCGCATGCTGCGCCGAAAGTAACTTTTCAGACATAAAGCAGATTAGGTCAACGGCACAAAAGATAAGACAACACAAAAGCAAACGGCTAGATTAAACAGAAGAAAACTCAAAGGGTTAAACGCGAGAAAGCTCGAGCGCGAAGGCAGACACAGAAGGTCAAGAGAGCGCGAGCGCGAAGGCAGACAGAACCAACCTTAACGCGTCGCGGAAAGAACTTCATTTCTAAGCGCGCCGCGGGAAGAATCACATTTCTTAGCGCGGCGCGGGAGGAACTAAAATTCCTAGCGCGCCGCGGGAAGAACTATAATTCTTCGCGCGTCGAGGGATGAACTACGATCCTTAGCGCGCTGCGAGAAGAACTACAAATCCTTAGCGCGTCGCGGGAAGAACTACCGTCCTTCGCGCGCTGCGAGAAGAATTACAATTCTTAGCGCGCTGCGAGAAGAGTTCGTCTCGCGTATCGCTGAAACAGGTGGTCTTCACGCAGGATTCCTTGTAAGGGGTCTGGCGCGTGGAGCTGCGCAGACAACCTTAGGCGGGAAGGAACAAAGGACAAGCAAAGAGTTAGAAGAAAGAGGGAAACAAGGCGTAAGGGCGGGACGGCGACAAGAGGGAAAAGAAGGCGGAAAGAGAGGAGGAGAGGGACGGGACGGCGGAAAGAAAGAGAGAGAAAGAGGCGGGAAGGAAAACATTATTATTAAAAATAAAGTATAAGTATAAATAAATATTAAATCATAAAAGAAAGAGATCGGGTAAGAGAAACGGGTACCTGGGTCGGGTCGGATCGGGGCAGATGTCACAGTCTCCCCTACTTTAAGAAATTTCGTCCCGAAATTTATCTCGAAGTAGGTTGCGCAGAGAACAGGTGCGGGTACTTGATCTTCATTTGATCTTCCCTTTCCCATGTAAACTCGGCTCCGCGCTTGGACTCCCAGCGAACTTTAACAATAGGGATACGACTGCGCTTGGTTTGCTTAACCTCGCGATCCATAATCTCAACAGGCTTCTCAACGAAATGCATAGTTTCATCAACTTGAACTTCATCAAGTGGAATGTGAAGGTTCTCGTCAGCTAAACACTTCTTGAGATTGGATACATGGAACGTTGGATACACATTACTGAGCGCGGGCGGCAGGTCAAGTCTGTAGGCAACTTTTCCCACACGCGCGAGAATCTTGAATGGACCAACATAACGAGGAGCAAGCTTACCTTTCTTCCCAAAGCGGACAACACCCTTCCAGGGCGACACTTTGAGGAGAACAAGATCACCAACTTGAAATTCGAGTGGCTTCCGCCTACGATCTGCGTAACTCTTCTGTCGGCTTCTGGCAGTCAGCAGATGATCACGGATCTTGGTGATTTTATCGGTTGTCTCTTGAACAAGTTCGGGTCCTGTGATTTGAGCTTCTCCCACTTCGCTCCAACAAATCGGGGAGCGGCACTTACGACCGTAAAGTGCTTCAAATGGGGCCATACCAATACTGGAATGATAGCTGTTATTATAAGAGAACTCGATCAAAGGCAGGTGCGAATCCCAATTACCTCCAAAATCAAGAACACAAGATCGGAGCATGTCCTCAAGAGTTTGAATAGTTCGCTCAGACTGACCGTCAGTCTGAGGATGATATGCCGTACTCATGTCCAAGCGAGTTCCTAGCGCAGATTGGAGAGATTTCCAAAAGCGAGATATAAAACGGCCATCGCGATCGGATATGATGCTCAAAGGAGTACCATGGCGGCAGACAATTTCCTTGACATAAAGCTGCGCGAGTTGCTCAACACGGTAGTTTTCACGAATGGGCAGAAAGTGAGCAGACTTAGTCAAACGATCCACTATTACCCAAATGCTATCATGTTTGCTTGCTGTCAAAGGTAACTTGGTAATAAAGTCCATCGCTACACATTCCCATTTCCACGTAGGAATTTCTGGTTGTTCGAGCAAACCAGATGGGCGTTGGTGTTCAGCTTTTACCTTAGAACAAGTCAGGCATTTAGCTACGAACACAGCAATATCCTTTTTCATACCGGGCCACCAATAAGTAATGCGCAAATCCTTGTACATCTTATCAGCGCCAGGATGAATAGAATACCGAGATTTGTGCGCTTCACTCAGGATATCAGCGCGAAGATTCTCATCAAAGGGAATCCAGATGCGATTGAGATAGCAGAGAATTCCACTCAGATTAGGGACAAAATGCGCTTCCGCGCCACACGCTAACTCGGCGCGAAGGTTACCATTACTGATGGATGCGCGCTGCGCGTCACGAATACGCGATTCAAGGTTGCTTTGAATCGGCGCGAAGTGAAGATGCGTGCGCGGCAAGATACAGTTAAGCTGGCAGGGTTTTCGGCTGAGCGCATCGGCTACCACATTAGCCTTACCAGGATGATACCGGATCTCACAATCGTAATCGCTGATGAGTTCGTTCCATCGGCGTTGCCTCATGTTGAGTTCCTTTTGATCAAAGATATGCTGAAGGCTTTTATGGTCAATGTAGAGGATACACTTAGTGCCATAAAGGTAGTGTCTCCAGATCTTCGAGGCAAAAACAACTGCACCAAGTTCGAGGTCGTGAGTTGTATAATTCTTTTCATGAACCTTAAGTTGCCTTGATGCGTAAGCGATAACCTTGCCTCGTTGCATAAGAACACAACCGAGACCTTGGTTGGATGCATCGCAATACACGACAAAATCTTCATTACCCTCAGGTAGCGCAAGAACAGGAGCTTCACACAACAATCGCTTGAGCGTTAGAAAGGCTTCTTCTTGCTTCGAGCCCCAAATATACGGTTTACCTTTGTGCGTTAGAGCTGTTAAAGGCAAAGCGATTTTCGAGAAGTTCGAAATGAAGCGCCGGTAATAACCAGCTAAGCCCAAGAAGGAACGGATCTCGGTAGGAGTAGATGGCGTAATCCAGTTCTTGATTGCTTCAATTTTGGATGGGTCGACATGAATACCCATCTTGTTAACAACATGGCCAAGAAACTGTACTTCATCCGACCAAAATTCACACTTGGAGAGCTTGGCAAAGAGCTGCTCGGCTCTAAGCTTTTGCAATACCAATCGGAGATGTTGCTCATGCTCGGCCTTGGTCTTAGAATACACCAGAACATCATCGATAAACACAATCACGAATTTATCCAAGAAAGGCCTACACACCCGATTCATTAGATCCATGAAAACGGCGGGTGCGTTGGTTAAACCGAAGGACATGACCAAGAATTCAAAATGTCCATAACGAGTTCGAAAAGCAGTCTTCGGAACATCTTCATCGCGGATGCGCAACTGGTGATAGCCAGAGCGGAGATCGATCTTGGAAAAACAAGAGGCACCTTGGAGTTGATCAAAGAGGTCGTCAATACGCGGTAAGGGATACCGGTTCTTAATGGTGAGTTTGTTCAACTCGCGGTAATCAATACACATGCGGAACGATCCATCTTTCTTTTTAACGAACAACACCGGAGCACCCCAGGGCGAAGAGCTAGGGCGAATGAATCCTTTAGCAGTCAACTCTTGAAGTTGGCTTGCCAATTCTTGCATCTCAGCGGGTGCAAGACGATAAGGAGATTTAGCTACGGGGGAAGCACCAGGGACAAGATCAACACGAAACTCGACTTCACGAGCGGGAGGGATACCAGGAAGATCATCAGGAAAAACTTCAGGGAAATCACGCACAACAGGGATATCGCGAAGCTTCTCTTCTTCAGCAGGTTTGACCACATGGGCTAAGAATGCAATACACCTTTTCCGCATGAGCCTTCGGGCTTCGGCGCAAGACATAAGTTTAAGACCGCGGGAGGGTTTTTCGCCGTAGATATGAAGATCACCATTTTCTCGAGGTATGCGAACCATCTTCTTGGCGCAAATAACTTCGGCGCGATTATTCGAGAGCCAGTCCATACCAATAATGACATCAAAGCTTCCAAGAGGCATGGGGATGAGGTCGATTAGAAAATCGTTTTCGTTAAGGTTAAGCGTGCAATCTTTAATCACTGAGTTTATTAAAATAGTTTCACCATTAGCCAATTAAACTGAAAAATCTTCTTTTAAGTTATCGCGCGGTCGCGCAAGCTTCTGCTCAAAGGCGCGAGAGATAAAACTTCGGTCGGCGCCAGTATCAAAAAGTACAGAAGCATAAAATCCGTTAAGCAAAAATGTACCATTAACTACGTCATTATTCGCTTGCGCTTGGTGCGCGGTTATGTTAAAAGCTCGCCCGCGTGTCACTTGGTTCGAAATCTGGTTCACCGGATTCGCTTGTGTGATTTGCACTTGTAGCCTTGGGCACGCGTTCCGGAAATGACTGGGATCACCGCAGTTAAAGCACGATCTGGGTCGTGGGTTTTGGTAGATTGATTGTGGGTTCTGCGGGTAGACTGGTGGTGTTGGCGCAATTGGATTGGCGGGAAGGACTCTACAGTTTTCAGCAGTGTGACCAGTACGGCCACATCGGTTACAAAGTCGACACGGGGTTTGGGTTGTGTGGTGAAATCTACAGGTTGGGCAAAAGGGATGGTTTCCTGTGTAAGGTTTCTTAGTTGGCGGGGCAGGGAGTGCTGGATTGGTTAAGGCATAGTTGTGGACTACAGGAGGTGTTGGGTAGGCTGACAGGGGTTGAGGGGCGTATGCTAGAGGTTGGTAAGCGGGTTGCTG
This sequence comes from Bidens hawaiensis, assembly GCF_021521415.1. Lineage (NCBI taxonomy): Eukaryota > Viridiplantae > Streptophyta > Magnoliopsida > Asterales > Asteraceae > Bidens > Bidens hawaiensis. The sequence goes on from NW_027495458.1 coordinate 7,107, forward strand.
GACTATGGGCGGGTTGGTAAGCGCGTAAGCTTGTCTGTGCCTACGTTTCTGGTTATGGTTTGAGGGTTCAGGTTTGGTTTCTGCGGGTTCATGGACAGTTTTGGTGGGTTTGGTCTTCTCAGTTCCCCGCAGGAACAGGGTTCCTGCTCTGACATGGTTGTCGCTGAGCACAGCGGCCAACTCGATGGCGTCAGAGAGGGTAACTGGGTTTCTGGCCCATACAGAATCTTGAATTTCCATGGGGAGACCCCCAAGGAATTTCTCTATGGCTCGGCGGGAAGGGGTAACAAGGTGAGGGACAAGCAGGCTTAGTTCATGGAAGCGCGTCGCGTACTCGCGCGCTTCACCGCTGTATTGCTTCAAGTTCCAGAATTCTTCCTCCAGGCGCTTAACTTCGTTGGGAGGGCAGAATTCTCGCGTCAGAATTTCCTTAAATTCCTCCCAGAGCATGCTGGAAGCAGCTTCTGTGCCACGCTCATGAGCTACTCCATTCCACCATGTAAGCGCTCTAGATTCCAGGACACTGGAAGCATATAGGGTTCGTCTGTCTGAGGGGCATTGGGTGTGGAGGAAAGCGTTTTCTATTTTCTCAAGCCACTGGAGCATCACGGTGGCTCCTTCAAGACCTGTGAACTTTGGAGGGTTACCCGCGTTAAAGGACTTAATGTTGTAACCAGAGGTGTTGGTATTGTTTTGGCTCAAAGCTTGGGCTATTGCGGCGGCCATTTCCTGGGAACGTTGCTGTCTACGCATGCGCGAGGCTTCTCTTCTCTGAAATCGGCGAGATAGCGGAGGCATTCTATAAAAATTTTAATTTTTGTTAATATCTTGGTTTTAGCGCAAAGTATAACCTCGAAAAGCTTGGTTTCACGGAGTTAGATACTATCAAAAGTTAAAGTAGATTAAATGACCCTAAATGCAGACTTAATAAAGGTAACAAATTCGAATCAAGAATCGACAATTCATGTATCACCATGACTTTCCGAATTCCCAATTTAAAATATACGAGCAAACGAGTATTGGAGATTGACGATTCATGTATCACCATGACTTTTCAATCTTCAATATAAAACATACAAGAAAATGAGTATTGGAGGTTGACAATTCATGTATCACCATGACTTTTCAAGTCTCCAACCTCAGAACATAATCGTAAATGGAAATTGAAAATCAACTATTCATGTATCACCATGACTTTTCGGATTTTCAAATCCAACAAACGAATATGTAAGTAAAATCAATAAAAATCGAAATTCAACAAAAATCAAAATATCGCGGAGTAGAACATAAAATCATACACTGCGCAAGCGCGAGCATATTCATAAATAACGAGTAATTAACAATAAGCGCGCAAACATGAGATTTCTCTCATGCGCGAGAAGGGACTCTTAGGTATTCTAGGCCGTTACGTCTAACCACCTATCCTAAAGTCAACGAGCTCTGATACCAATCTGTAACACCCCGACCAAAGGCGGATTATACATCGGGGCGCCACATATTGTTTCATTACTCGTGACACTATTGGGTGTCAATATTTAATAAATACATTCATTCGCGCACGCGCAGGGTAAACACAAGATAACATAAATCATCATAAATCAATATATTATAAATCATTATAATTAAACAGCAATAACTTGTCTTGATACATTTTAATCTAGGTCCAAAATAAAGAAAACTTCCTAGGTGTCCACAAGCTCCAAAACAGCTACTGCAAACCTGAACATGTGTTAAAATAAACGTCAAACACTTGCGTGTTGGTGAGAAATCAAGTTTAATACAATACATAGATAACCATAAATCTGCGCACAACATGTGTATGTCTGGTTTTCAACAAGGGTGTAATCTGATCGGGACCAACTCTAAGATTCATAAGACTGCCAGTGCTCACAATTGAGCTCACAAACAAGACAAACTGTGCATGTGCAAACAAAAGAGAAAATCATAAACGACAGTTCTCCCGTGTTCATCTAATGGTACCATGAGAACTGCGGAATAGACCGACAAGACGGTTAATGATCCACACATACAAATAAACAGCCAAGTCTACGTCCTCAACACATGGGATACTGCGCGACTAAAGTTCATAAACAGTTTAAGACTCTAAGTTTGTATGAACACATGAACATCCCAAAACATTAAAAGCAAAAAGGGATTAGGTACGAGATTACTCACTTGATAAACGATGCGGTGTAAGATAAAGCAAGAACCAACTTTAAACAAGCACAAGTTAACCTATAAATAAGATTATTGTTTTAATGATTTGTTTTAAGTCTTGATTATAAGTTAGCATAATTAATAAGTATATATTACCGGAAAAGCAGGGCAGAACAGAGAGGAAGACGGAGGCAGAGAGGAAGACGGCAGAGAGAGCAAGGAGCAAGAGAACAGGAGAGATTAAGTGTTTTGTGTGTGTAGTGTTAAAATATTATTATTATTTATAGGAAAACCCTAGGAGACATAATCCCTAGAAAAGGGGAAAAGATCTTTAACAGGATCAAGCAAAAGATATCAAAAAGCATAAGAATCCAAAAGCAAAAGATATGGAAAGATATGGCAGCTGCAGAGGCAAGATAAAGCTGACAGGGAACAGTAAAAAAAAGGCATGGGCGGTTCAGATAAAGGTACAGGTCAGGCATGGAAAAAGCAGATCTCCAAAGATAATGTCAGTCACTTTTTCTACCAACCAATGGGGTTGGTGCGCATGCTGCGCCGAAAGTAACTTTTCAGACATAAAGCAGATTAGGTCAACGGCACAAAAGATAAGACAACACAAAAGCAAACGGCTAGATTAAACAGAAGAAAACTCAAAGGGTTAAACGCGAGAAAGCTCGAGCGCGAAGGCAGACACAGAAGGTCAAGAGAGCGCGAGCGCGAAGGCAGACAGAACCAACCTTAACGCGTCGCGGAAAGAACTTCATTTCTAAGCGCGCCGCGGGAAGAATCACATTTCTTAGCGCGCCGCGGGAGGAACTAAAATTCCTAGCGCGCCGCGGGAAGAACTATAATTCTTCGCGCGTCGAGGGATGAACTACGATCCTTAGCGCGCTGCGAGAAGAACTACAAATCCTTAGCGCGTCGCGGGAAGAACTACTGTCCTTCGCGCGCTGCGAGAAGAATTACAATTCTTAGCGCGCTGCGAGAAGAGTTCGTCTCGCGTATCGCTGAAACAGGTGGTCTTCACGCAGGATTCCTTGTAAGGGGTCTGGCGCGTGGAGCTGCGCAGACAACCTTAGGCGGGAAGGAACAAAGGACAAGCAAAGAGTTAGAAGAAAGAGGGAAACAAGGCGTAAGGGCGGGACGGCGACAAGAGGGAAAAGAAGGCGGAAAGAGAGGAGGAGAGGGACGGGACGGCGGAAAGAAAGAGAGAGAAAGAGGCGGGAAGGAAAACATTATTATTAAAAATAAAGTATAAGTATAAATAAATATTAAATCATAAAAGAAAGAGATCGGGTAAGAGAAACGGGTACCTGGGTCGGGTCGGATCGGGGCAGATGTCACAGCAAAGCCCCCGTTGAGCTACTTTACGACATTGTATTGGTGGTATTTTTTTAGGTCCATAATGAACGTAACGAAAACCGACCGAATGTCAAATTTTGTTTTTGTTCTCTTTAATTATTTTGTTTGCGTTAGGTACCGTGACAAAAACCGACCGAATTCACGTAGACTCGCCGCGTTTTGTTTTAGTTCTAGTACCGTAACAAAAACTGACCGAATGCTAATTTTCTTTCTTTTAGTTCTGGTACCGTAATGAACATGACGAAAACAAACCGAATTCGCGTAAACTCTCCGCCTTAATGCCCAGGTTCGATAACGGTCAGGTGTTTACCTACGACCGAGTTTTACCGACCGACGCCGCGCCATGCCGCCATTGATCCACCCCAACTTTTATAATTTATTTGTTTTATTTTTTGTCTTAATTCTGAAACAATAACGCATGTAACCGAGACCGACCGAATTCGCGTCGACTTACCGCATCTACGCTTGGGTTTTATCACCACATGGGTTTTACCGACATGCCCGACGCAACGCTTTGAGAAAAACACTAATTTTATACATTAACAATTCTGTATGTGTGTGTGTATGTATATATATTAGTATTATAAATATTAGGGGCTTGCTTAGACTCGCGAGCCGTCTTAAGCATAGTTATTAAAAGTGCTCTAGGCGCGCTCCTAGGCGCAAATTCAAGGACCAGCGCAAGTAAAGCGCCTAGTGGTGGTCGAGGCGTGCTTCTGACTAAAATCTAAAATTTCCAGCCAGATTCCGGCCAAAAACCTGGAAATTCTGGCCTGAAATGGAGGAGAGTTACCTGGAAGGAAAGAAGCAGAGGAGCCTTTTTTTGTGTTATCGTTTCCTGTACATGGTTTAATGTACGAAAAAGCAGCAACAAGTTTATTTTGTTTTATATTTTAGACAGAAATACAAATTTTGTCCTTTAAAGATAGCAGATTTATGGATTAGATCCTTTAAAAACTTTACTTTCAGCCATTGTCCTTTATATGCCAACTTTCCTTAATTTTTGTCCTTTACACTAACGAACGTTAAGCTTTTCCGTTAAATCACCTCATGTGCATGCACATGAGGGCATTTTAGTCCTTTTACCCTACTCATAAATTTATGATTAAAAATAAATTAAAAAAAAAGTAAAAAACTAAATATTATAGATATCAAAATATTAATAATAGTTAATTACTCTACTCCATCTCTCTTCTTTCTCTCTTGACATAACAACCACCGGACCATCACAGCACCACCACCACCACCACCACCACCTTTAAACCCCAGCCTCAACCAACCTTCATCTCATAATCTTTTGAAACTCAACATCAAGAACTAAGCTTGAATTTGTGAGACAAACTATTGCCAAACTTTAATCCTCTCCAAAAAAATTACCAACCACCTTTCACCTGCAGATCTAATCACTTACTCCGCCACCGCCGCCGCCGCCACCAGCACCAAATATACACCCCCCCCGCCACCGTACACCGTAAGACAAGGCCTTCAGATCTATGGCAAACCACTAACAATATATTAACATAATAGGTTGGTCGGAAACATGTATGCAGATCAGAGGTGCGATAGTTTTAATGGCATTTCAGATGGTGCCTGTGGTAGCGGTATCAATGGGTTTTCAGATGGCAGCGGCGATTTTAGTATAGATTTTTATATGGTGGCGACGACGGTGTGGAAGTGGTGGTGGCTAGGGTTTAAAGGGGTGACGGTGGTCGGGTGGTGCTTTGGTGACGGTGGTCGCCGGCGCTCCGCTGTGGTGTAGAGAGAAACAAAAAGACGGAGTAGAAAGAGAGAATTATCATAAATTATTATCATTTATATATATATATATATATATATATATATAATAAATAGTTTATTCATAAATAAATATATGCAAAAGGACTGAAATGCCCTCATGTGCGGTGCACATGTGATGACTTAACAAAAAACATAACGTTCGTTAGCGTAAAGGACAAAAAGCAAGAAAAGTTGGCATATAAAGGACAACGTCTGAAAGTAAAGTTTTTAAATGACCTAATCCATAAATCTGTCATGTTTAAAGGACAGAATTTGTATTTCTATCAATATTTTAAAGTAAAGTATATTATAGGTGTGCAGTGTGCACTGTTTACTAGCATGCTACACTAACCACATGTTTGACTTTTCAAATCAACTAATAACTTCATATTTCTTTTTTATAAATAATAGGTTATATCAAATAAATTTTTAATTTTGAAATCATTTGTTTTTATTAAACTGTTAAATTAATATTTGAAGTTTTAATGTATCTTTCTAGCTTTCTAATCTCCATATATTAAAACTTTAAAATTATTGTATAATTTTTAATTTTTATACATATTAAATAATAGCTTTGATTTTAATATTTAAATAATAGTATTATTTTTTTAATACATAACATATTTTTAATTTTTTCATTTACTTGTGCTTTTTTTTCTCATGTCTTCGTCTTTTTTGCGCTTTGCGCCTAGGCCCTAGACGAGACCTATGCGCCTTAAGTACATTTGACGCTATTAATAACTATCGTCTTAAGCCCAATAAAAATAAATAAAGCCCGGACTTCTTTATTAAACAGATTTATTTTTATGCTCGAGCTTAAACTTTTTCACGAGCGGAGAGCTGCCCGCCACGACCCCTACTCGGCTAATCCATCATTTCTTCTCGGAGCTCACTGTAACCTTCACCGCCGGCAACTTTTCCGGCAATCAAAAACCAAATGAATGGCAAAATCACATCACACACACTATTAAACATCACCCCATTCTTCACTCGCACCACACTCCACACACCCGCCAAAATCGAATCTTTATTATACCATTTTGCCGCCATTAAATCCTTAACAAGCATAACCAAACTCCACGCCAGTCTCATCACATCAGGCCTCCTTAAAGCCACACCACATGAATCACGCTTCATCCCAGGCTTACTGGCATCTGGGTATGCTTTATCCGGCCATATTACGTATGCACGCCAACTGTTCGACGAAATGCCTGACAGAACCAAACGTGTTTACAATAGCTTGATCAAGGTGTACACTGAAAAGGGGTTGTGGTGTGACGCAATCCAAGTGTTTGTGGAAATGGTTGAGTCAGGGAGAGTGAAGCCGGACCGGCTTACGTACCCGTTTGTGGCGAAATGTTGTGGTGAATTGGCGATGAATGTGTTTGGGGTATCGGTTCACGGGTTGGTTGTTAGGAGCGGTGTGGGTTCGAGTACTTTCGTGGGGAATTCGTTGGTGTCGATGTACATGAGTTTTGGGGAGAACGAGGGTGCGTGCCGAGTGTTCGATGAAATGCCGGATAAGGGCGTGGTTTCGTGGAATAGTTTGATTAGTGGGTATTTTAGAAACGGGTGTGCGGATGAGGCGTTGATGGTTTTTGATAAAATGGTTGGTGATAAAGTGGAGATTGATGTTGCCACTGTTGTGTCGGTGCTTCCCGCGTGTGCGTTTTTGAAACGGGCGGATTTGGGGGGAAAGATTCATGATTTGGTGAAAAGTAACCGGTTGGATGGGAATTTGTTTGTTCGGAATGCTTTGGTGGATATGTATGTAAAATGCGGTCGAATAGATGACGCACGCGTTGTTTTCGATGAAACTAGTCAACGAGATGTTGTCACATGGACTGCGATGATCAATGGTTACATTGTAAATAATGACATAAAAACCGCGATGACGCTTTGCCCGTTAATGCTGCTGGATAACGTGAAACCTAACGCGTTAACCTTAGCTTCGTTTCTTTCGGCTTGTGCAGAGTTAAAGAGTTTACGTCAAGGTAAAACCTTTCATGTATTTGCAGTAAAGAATAATCTTGATTCTGATGTAAATGTAGAAACCGGATTGATTGACATGTATGCTAAATGTGCTTCTGTTAGTTATAGTTTCCGTGTGTTTAACAAAACATCCAAAACAAGAACCGCGCCATGGAATGCAATTCTCTCTGGAACCGCTGAAAACGGGCTCGGTTCAAAGTCAATATTATTATTCAAAGAAATGAAGGAAATAGGTGTTTTACCAAATGAAGCAACTTTAAAGTGTGTTTTACCTGCGTATGCGATTACAACCGATCTTAAACAAGTTACTGGTTTTCATGGTTATTTAATAAAATCAGGGTTTTTATTAAAAGGTGATCTGGCAACCGGGTTAATCGATGTATACTCAAAATGTGGAGCGTTGGAGCACGCTTACGCTGCGTTTAACGAAGTTGAGGTACAAAAACGAGATATTATATTGTGGAGTGTTATAATATCTGGTTATGGGAAACATGGGGACGGTGCGACTGCAGTTTCACTTTTTAACAAAATGGTTGAAACCGGGGTGCAACCGAATGAGGTCACGTTTACTTCTGTGTTACACGCGTGCAGCCATTCGGGTTTGGTGGACGAGGGTTTGGGTTTGTTTAAGTTAATGTTAAAAGACCATAAACTTAACCCACGTCCGTATCATTACACCTGTGTTATTGACCTTTTGGGTCGAGCCGGGAGGCTTCACGAGGCGTATGAGTTAATTACCACAATGCCCTTTGCACCTAACCATACCGTGTGGAGTGCGTTGTTAGCTGCGTGTGTGGTTCATGAGAATGTGGAGTTGGGTGAAATAGCTGCAAAGTGGTTGTTTGAGTTGGAACCCGAGAATACCGGGAATTATATTTTAATGGGAAATATTTACGCGGCGGTTGGTCGGTGGGAAGAGGCGGAGAATGTGAGGAATATGATAAACCGAATCGGGCTCAGGAAATCGCCTGCTCATAGCTTCATAGGCGCGCACCATGAATGACGGGTTGTTAAAAACATAGATTAGACAAATTTTAGAACAGAATTGTTCAAAACAGAAACATAAAATCTGGTGTCAGTTATAAAGATTGTTATTGTTGATGTTGGTCATGGCAATGCTATAATATCTAATTAAGTGTTTATTTTCATGTATGAGACAAGACATTTGGGATGTTGATTCTCATTGTACTAATGATATAAGTTATAAAGATGTTTTAGCTTTTCATTTATCTCTGTTAGTATTTGTATGCTTTTATATTTGAATTAAAATAATTTAATTTCTTATAATTCATGTAAAATTATCCTTTTTTTTAATAAATATAGCATTTGCATCTTATTAAATTTAAATTTATAATATATACATATATATGACGTTTTAATTATTTTTCACTCATGTGTAACATGAGTCACTATCCAATTTTGCATTCAAAAAGGGTTTTAAAGGTTTATGACTTGTAAAATTTTGTTTATCATTATTTATATCTTATGAATTCATAATGGATGCTATTATGTATATTATCAAAATTAACTTTTTTGTTGTTTGTTTACTACCCGTGTATCACACAGACTCTATCATAGTATTATAACTATTTTCATGCTAAAAATGCAAATTATCACATATGTGACCTATTTTTTTTTTTCTGATAAGCCTACCTTTTTAAATATAAACATTTGTTCTTTGTTAAAATACTAGCCGTCACATAGTACTAGATATTTTATACTCAATTAATAGAATCTGTGTAATTTATTACGTAAATACACTGTTTAGTGAGGGAGATGAGATATGTTAACACCACCCTTTAATATTTATAATTTATAATAAGAAGAGCTTGACATTTACTTCCATTTTGGTGCCAAGAACTTTAGTTTAATTATTACACAAGTTTAATAATTTTAATTATATAATTAATAAGAAACTCAAGATATATGAAATGTTTAATAAACATGAATATCCTCAAATTACATTTGAACCATAAATCATTTCAAACTTTTGTAAGTCGACGACATTATTATAGTTTTTTTTCTTGTGGCCTATATCACCACGTCATGTCACAAATTTTAACAACTAAGACAAATTATACATACAATGAGATATTATTGTGGGCTCATATATAACCAAAATAGACTAACATATGTACCTCTTCAAACTTTTGCACGAATTGATTCTTCTTTAACCCGTTAGAAGTTTAAATAAACCAAGATGCAGAAAATGTTATTTTAGAAAATTTACCTTTATCAAATAAAAAATATCATGACAAAAAATATTGATTTTGAATCTAATCCAAAACCAAATTTTAAATTTCCGAATCAGTCTTTTGATATGTCACTAAAGCCATGACCCCAAAGACTTGTAACCAAAGTCATGACTTGAAAGTAGAAACATACTTTGGTCTGTTAACTCTTTTTAAATAAAAATGCTTTTAAAAAACCACCTCGACCTGTATCAAATTATGAATCAATTAACAATATTTTGCAGTAAAAAAAACGTTGTTCATAAACTGTCCCCTGCTAGAGATTATAACTGATATCAAATTTTTTTTTCTTCCAAATTGTTCAAACCCCTTGATTCAGTTTAACTAATCTATCGTAAAAAATGACTAGAACAAAATACTCTTTTGCACTCATAAACTTATAAAAATCCGATGCTCGATCCTTATTTTCTTAGCTACTTTGTTGTCTTTTCACATGTATTTGTTGATTACTAAAAGACTGCTTATAATAGTAATAATGATGATATAAATAATATTAGTAACAATATATTATTTTTATTCCACATTTATTAATTACTAGTTTGTATTTATTATTAGTATTTATTATTTATTTGTATTTATTAGTTCATGTGTAACAAAGTAGGGGATTAGAAAGCCTTACGTAGTGCCACATAGGATAGAGAGGTGTTATGAGATGCCATGTGGCATTATGAGTTTTCTTTTATTACTTATGTAAGATAAGATGTAAGATATAAGAGCATTCTCATTTAATTCTTTATCTCCATCTCTATAATTACACTAAAAACACTATATTTTCTCTCTCACTTTCAATTAAATAATACTTTTTTATACTTTTATCATTACTTTTTCTCTCTCATTCACTCACAACCACTTTCAAAAACATTAAAAAATTATAGAGATGAACAGTGCGCTTCTCCAAATTTAACCATGGACAGTAACATTTTCTCTCTCTTCCTCTCATAACCATTTTTAATCATCTCTAAAAAAATAGATAACCCCCTCACATAATTTAGGAAATCCATTGGAAATGCTCTAACATGTAAGATTTGGAGTCTGTATTTTATATATTACAGGGTGATCATCATTGTAGTAGGACTACACGCTATGGGCATTAGCAGGGCCGTTAAAGGGAAGGAACATTGCATAGGGGCGGTAAAGAGGGGGGGGGGGGTGGTTTCGAACGACCGGTGCTATGGGAGGTTTTGGTGGGGCCCTTTGTCTCTCTCATACACAAACTCCTACATATATATGTGTGTATATATATATAATGAGACATTAAGAACCTTTAAACTACAGCGGTGCGTTATGAAAAAGGACTTCGAATTCCCTTTTTTACGTGACCAGGACTTGAAAACCCGTAGGTAATGAACAACTTAAGTGAGCCTTACCTTACATGTCAACATAGAGTGAGTTGGAAACACTTTTGTTTTATCCTTAATATAGTATTATTAGAATATAGATCTAACTAACGATAATATATATTAAAAAAATGGGATGTCAAATATAGTGTTCACACTTTTCGTCCCATTTTGGCGTTTTCTACCTTTTACTCTTTTGGCGTATTTATATTCTCTTATTCTTTTAGCTATTTTTTGAACTAAAGTGCTCATATTTAGTTTCATTTTGACTTTGGATATACAAGTAAAGCCGTCAAAAGAATAATATAAAATAATTAACTAGTATTTAGACCCGTTGCAAAGGAAAAATTACAAATCTATATTACGAAAAGATAAAATTATCACTAATTTGCTACAATCTGTCTAATTACACTCAGTTGTACGTTTCATAAATACCCTTGTTAAGAAAATCAACAAAGTAATATGTATCTTCTTTTTTCAAAGCCTTACTTTTTGTATTGAAGAAATTTAGAAGTTTTTTACAAAAATTTGAATGACCAGGACCTAGGTAATGCTAAGCGCTGGACATAACCATGAAGAGTTATTAAGGCATGAACTAAGTCGTACACCAAGCATGGGCACCTAAAGCAATTAACATATGATTTTTTTAGCAGATATGCATAACGCTTGAATGAAACTTTAAATAGATGACTGTTTTATCAATAATCTTCCATCATGAGTATACTTATCACACTTCCATAAATTAACCACAATTTAAATCATTTTTGAGTGTATTAGAAATTTTGTTAGGGTTTTAACCTTGTCAAGATATCTGAATCCTAACCACTATTACAATATAATGGGCATGTTCTTGATGGTTTAGTAACAATATTAATTATAATACTCACTGTGTATCAAAATGTTGATCTCGAGTGCCATTCTCTATCGCATCAACTAAGTTCTCCACCAACTGTAACACAATTAGAATCAAGCATGTAGACTCAATTCTTAAGAATATAATAAACAGATAGCGAAGCACGTTATTACTTTTAACTCCAAAAATTTGAAAGCCATTTCATGTTCCGATTAGGATTAAAACTAAACAAATTCAAGCATTAAACCCAACAAACAGTGAAATTGTGAGTGTCAAGGAAGTTCCAAATCAATATATATAATAATATTTATAACGGGTATTTTATTCTCAACTTTTTAACGTTCATCTATATTAGTAAGCTAGAGGTGAACAAAATATCCGATTCTAGATTCGACCTGGTGTACCTGACCAAGAATTGGTTCCTGCACGTACCCTACCCACGGGTAGCCAGATAGGACCTGGTATAGGATTTCTCCTCAAAGCCGTACCCGGAACCGGAACCAGTTTCTATCCGGACCCGGTTTTGACTTTTGTTAACTATACCGGAACCGGTTCCTACCCGGTTCCGATTCTTGAAAATACCCGGTTTGTGCACCTCTATAGTAAGCTCATGATTTCCCTAGCAGATAGTTTCAACTTCGAATTTTGCTTCTGTTGGGTTGCAATCATAAGCTTTTTGTTTGTTTGAGCCTCTTCGATTCCACTTTCTAAAGGCTTAAATAGGTTAAACATCTAGTTTTTCTAGCAGTTTTATGCCACGCCCCAATACTGGGATCTTAATATTTTTTTTTCGAACCGTAACTTTTATAAACACAAACATAAACAACGACAACCCACCCGCGGGCTACCTCTACAAGCCGGAAGCAGCCACAAACAACAAAGAATTACATGAAATGATGAAATCAAAATTGCACCAATTCGACCAAACTAGAGATCTAAACTTAGAACTATACTTATACCAAAGAAAACCACTAGCCTTTATATCTCCTATAATTTCAAACAAATTTATCTCCTTTCCTTCAAACACATGTTCGTTTCTCGCCTTCCAAATTTTCCAAAGAGCAATTATGATTATCCCATGAAACACCTCCTTTTTATTAGCACCAATATTGGTGGACTTGTGGAGCTCTAAAATATCTCTTACCGAGAAGCCGAAAATTGGGGGAACATTGCACCAACGACTTATATGTTCCCAAACCATCGTCGAGACTCCACACCCCGTCATGATATGATCCACCGTCTCCACCTCCGAATCACATAAAGGACAAACACTGTCTGTAACACGAATGTTCCTTCGTTCAAGGACTCTTCGTGTCGGGAGTCTATCCATTTCCGCTCTCCACGCGCGGATGTTCCACTTGTTCGGGATCCATTTGCTCCACTTCATAATATAGTTATCTCCACTATCTTTAGCATTCACTATTAACTTTTTAACCGACTTAACTGAAAAACGACCTTCTTTGTCTCCTAACCAAATCCATCGGTCCGACCCGTTAACCCAGACCGCTGTGTTCATTAACCAAAAGCAGTTCTCCCATTCTTCTAATTCCATAGTTGTATTTGGTGTTCTTTTCCGGCCCCAATTCCAACAAAAAAAAACCTTCTGATCTCTAAAACCTCTCATTAACTTTACAGCTCTTATGCCTTTCCAGTTTATAAAGGGAGGACAACCTTCCTTAAGACTTTGGTCACATACCCAATTATTCATCCAAAAGCTCAAATTTTGGCCATCACCCAATGTTCCTTTGATCAAATCAACCAATTTGCTCCCATCCCACTTGAGTTTGTTTATCTTATTGGCAATATTGGCCCAAACACCCGAATTTCTTTTTTTTAATTGGAACCACCCCCTGGTCACTAATTTGGTTATGAATAGAGTCAATAATCCTTTTCCACAACCCTATCTCCCCGTTTTATATATCTCCAACCCTATTTTGAGAGCAAAGCGTTATTAACATCTATTATTCTCGAGATCCCTAACTCACTTGACCCTCCTCACAAAAATTTCTTCATAATCCTCTTATGGGGTGTTTGGGTGAGCTTTTAAAATTATTTTTTTGCTTATTTGCTTTTTGAAAAGCAAAACCAATTTTTGAAAAGCTCTAATTTAAAGCTTTTGGAGGAGCTTAATTTGCCAAATACATTTTGTTTTTCAACAAACAAACAAGCAAGTTTTAAAAGCTCACCCAAATACCCCCTCAAGGTTCTACGCCACTTTGCTCGGGACCTTTTCTCAAAAATTTCCGTAATACCATCTTAATATTAGTTTTAACAAAATTCAACCTTTTAAATATATTTAGTTACATAATAAAAGAAAATAAAAAAGAAAGAAATATAGATTTAAAATATAAAGAGTTCTTGTTAGCTGGTGGTGGAATGGAGCATTCTATTTCTAGCTTACCCTTAGATTGAGCGTAGTGGGGTGACAAAGGTGAGTTTTTTGGGTGACATTCTGCGGCAACACCCCCCGCCAGCGATATGTGGGGCGACCGGGTGTTTGGGGGGGGGGGGGGCATGGATTTGTTGCATGTGGATGTGTTGAAAATATATATATATAACTGGCCGAAATGTGTGATCTTTTGACGTATGATGAATACTGTGATGATGGTGCATGGTAATGTTATTATTATATATTAATTTCCAAATAAGTATTAACTAGCCTAATTCATGCTGCCGGAGCATAATCATAATCATCATCTCCATCGTTCTCTGATGCCGCTAGGTCGGGCATATCGCCTTGTAACCGAGCTGATATCGGATAACCGTAGCCATCTGCATTGCTCTTCCATGACCACCCTTGGACTATCTCGGTAACAGGTGACATTTTCTTGAACTCTTGGTGATGTTTATGGTTTTGGTTTGGAGTGAAAGAAAATGATAAGAAGCCATATATATTTATGCATGGGCAAGTGATTGTTATAATTCGATTTAGAGTTCACGTTCATGCACGAGCATAAGTGTGGAGTTATGAGTAAAGGGCGTGTCCTGTATGGTAACACACGAGTGAACAAATGTCTAGAGTGTACAATTATTGAATATGTAAGTACTAGTAGTGAAGCATGTGTGGGTCACATAATTAAGGTGCTGGAAAGAAAAAGTTGTGTAAGGAAAGGTCATGTTCTATCATGTGAAAAGTTATATATATATATATATATATATATATATATATATATATAGGCTTAAGTTCAGAGGAGAAATCAAATTATTGTGAGAAATGAATATGAACCACTAGTTTTATTTTATGTTTTAAATGTTTAAAAATAAATGAAAAAAATGTAAATGCAACAATAAATGCATTCTCTTTCTTCAATTAATACAACTAATATAACCATAATAAATCCCCCTCTTTTCAATTAATTCAACTAATATAACCAAAATAAATCCTCTCTAATTAATAAATATCAAAACATAATATTTTTTTTAATTGATATACTTAGAAAAATTATTGTTATAAATAATAATAAAAAAATATCATACAAATGTGTTCATTAAATATAAACAATAAATATACAACATACACAAAATTATATAACATACACTTGTTTTGAGCAATAAAAACATACAACATACAAAAAAGTATACAACTTACATATGTAATCCGACATCAACAATTATATAAACTAGAAAAAGATACACACATCCTATACGTGTGTAGGTTATATGTTTTCTTATTTTTAGAACACGTGTATGTTGCATGTTTTTGTGTAGGTTGTATATTTTTTATTGACATTTAATGCTAACATATGTAAGATAGTTTTTGTATTATTCATCACAATATACATACGTGTTGATGGATATTAATATATTGAGTTGGAAGAAATTGGTTTTAGATAGAAAAAATATTTAATGTATGAATAAATTGTATTTAAATGTGTATGATAAAATTTTCGAGTGTAGGTTATATGTTTTTTGTGTGTAGGTTATACGTTTTCGTGTATGTGTGTAGGTTACTTATGCTAAATTTTGTGTGTTGGTTATATGTTTTTCGTGTGTAGGTTACATGTTTTCTTATTCTTAGAACAAGTGTATGCTATATGTTTTTTGTGTGTAGGTTATACGTTTTCGTGTACGTGTGTAGTTTATTGATGCTGAATTTTGTGTGTCGGTTATATGTTTTTCGTGTGTAGATTATATGTTTTCTTATTTTTAGAACAAGTGTAGGTTATATGTTTTTGTGTAGGTTGTGTATTTTTTTGTTGACATTTAATGTAAACACGGGTAAGATAATTTTTTGTACTATTTATCACAATGTAAATACGTGTTGTAACATCCTAAAAATTTTAATGATGAATAAAGGAAGTTATGTTTAGTTATTTCGCGTAATTAATTAATATCGGGTAGGGAGCGGGTCTTGGACGTGGATTAATTGAGATGGGTTAAATGAGAATGAGATTTCAGGGATATAAATACCCCCAAAATCCCAAAATATCTTCATTTTCACCAAACTCCCTAACACCCCAAAACACACACACACACCACACGCATACCGCCGCCGGCCGGCCGAGCCAAGGGAAGAGTCGGGCAGGTCCGAGAGAGAGCGATTAGTGTACTAGCAAGTAAACGAGATCCAAACAAGCCCAAAAAGGTATGATTCTTGATCTTTGAAGTTTAAAGATCCAAGCTTTTTTAGTGTATAAGCGACCGAAAATGGTCGGGAAGCGTAGTGGGTGATATTGAACCATAGCAAGGGTGTTAAAATCGCTCAAAATGCTGGAAAGAAACCGAACAGCGGCTGTCTGGGCAACTTCGCCTGCATCTGGGCAACTTCGCCTTCAAAGCGATGAACTTCGCCTGCAAGCTAAGTTCGCCTGATGAACTTCGCCTGCAAGCTAAGTTCGCCTGATGACAACTTCGCCTGATGACAACTTCGCCTAAAGCCAAGTTCGCCTGATGACAACTTCGCCTAAAGCTAAGTTCGCCTAAGGTTTAACTTCGCCTAAAGCTAAGTTCGCCTAAGGTTTAACTTCGCCTAAAGCCAAGTTCGATTAGGAAGTAAACTAAAAATCTAATGAAAAATGTGTTAAGACAGTTAATGGAAATAAAATTTTTCCAAGCTGACCTGGCAGCTCGACCCCAGCCAGGGGCTCTGCCCCTTGGACCCTGCTAGGGGCTGCCGCCCCTAGACCCCGCTGCCAGGGGCGCTGCCCCCGGACCCCCGTTCGTTGTGGGTCATATAAAGATAGACATACATTATGAGAAGTGATAGTTAATTGACGTACACTTGTTACACAGTCAGCCGTGCACAACTGAAGAAAGGAATTACGATTAACGGTGAACGTAACCGTGTTCAGGTGAGTTTCTAGCCCCATTCTTTGTTATGTTTTCGGGGCTGTGTGCATATTTGATGTGTTGTTAATACATTTATCCTAAGTGATAAGTGTATGCCCTATGTGATATATGTGTTATGTAAGAATGATTGCTTGATGGTACGTGAACGATCTTCGGATATTGCAAGTACTGTCAGGTTGTAATGCTATGTATAAGGTAAGTATAATATGAATGCTTATGCGTATGAATGTGATAGAGATAATAAAAGAAGGAAATAATGATGTATGGTCGTATGGTTACGAAAAGGGGTACCGAGCCCTAATAATACTCGAGGTATGATGTATGGTTGTATGGTTACGAAAAGGGTACCGAGCCCTAATAATACTCGAGGTATGATGTATGGTTGTATGGTTACGAAAATGGTACCGAGCCCTAAAAATACTCGGGGTATAATGTATGGAACGAAGAGGGAATCGAACCCTACTAATATTCGAAAACTAGGGACCAGACCCTTATAATATCTGTGATGTTAGGGACCAGACCCTTATAATATCTGTGATGTTAGGGAATCGAACCCTTATAATATCTGTGATGGTAGGGACCAGACCCTTATAATATCTGTGATGGTAGGGACCAGACCC
The DNA here is from genome assembly GCF_021521415.1 of Bidens hawaiensis. Classification (NCBI taxonomy): domain Eukaryota; kingdom Viridiplantae; phylum Streptophyta; class Magnoliopsida; order Asterales; family Asteraceae; genus Bidens; species Bidens hawaiensis. The sequence goes on from NW_027495458.1 coordinate 24,745, forward strand.
TTATAATATCTGTGATGTTAGGGAATCGAACCCTTCTAATATTCGAAAACTAGGGACCAGACCCTTATAATATCTGTGAGGTTATAGGGCGAAAGGCTCTTTAAAACGTATGATTATGTATGTAAAGAAAGTATGAAGGTAAAAATGAAAGTAAAAGCACTTAAGTGTGTATGAAAGAAAGTTAAGAGGTTAAGTATGAAGTGTAAAGAATGTATTGTATGATTATGTGATTAACTAGAACTCACTCAGCGTAGCTGACTTTTAGTATGCACGCAGGTGAGTAGGATGAGACAGCTGGCTTGAGCGGGGACACATGGCAGAAGAATAAGAGCCTGGCATCTGAAGACTTACGATGTTTTAATTTTAATGTTTTAATGTGAAAGACAAAGGACGTTTTGAGACAAGTTATGAAATATTGTAATGTTTTATGAAAGTTTTATATTCCGCGTAAATGTTTTAATTAACTCTGATATTTAGAACTGTGTTTATGAGTAAATCCAACACGAAAGTAGGGTTACCGGTAACGGGGCCTTACACGTGTTGATGGATATTAATATATTGAGTTGGAAAAAAATGGTTTTGAATAAAAAGAAATTTTAATGTATGAATAAATTGTACTTGTGTAGGAAAAAAAATTCAATAGAGAAAAAAATAAGTTATAAAAATAAATGAATTCTTAATATTTTCTAATTATAATAATTTGATTAGTTATATTAATTAAATAGATAAATATTATATTTATTAGTTATATTAATTGAAGAGAGAGCATACTTTAATACTTTCCTTATTTATCTTTAAGCATTTAAAACCTAAATTAAAATTAGTGGCCCATATTCATTTCTCACAGTAATTTCATTTCTCTCCTGAACCATCCTCTATATATATATATATATATATATATATATATATATATATATAGGCAAAGTATAAAATGAAAACCCATTTGAGTTGTAAAAACCCGCGAAAACCTTATGTAACATCGGTTTTTTTTTGTTACATGTAATATACGTTGTAACATTTAATACAAAACATCGAAACATTAAAAAAAATTGTTTGCTATTTTTTAACATTTTTTTACTAATTTTTTATATGTTTTTATGAGAGAGAAAAAGTTATATTTATTTTAACATTTGTTATTAACTTTAATTGTGGACCACAAGATTTAATCTTTAATTAAAAACATGTGGTTGAGAATGAGTTTCTAGAGTTTTTCACAACTCAAGTGAGTTTTTATTTTAACCTAACCCTATATATATATATGATAAGGTTAAAATAAAAATCAATTTGAGTTGTGAAAACTTTAGAAACACATTCTCAACCATATGTTTTTAATTAAAGTTTGAATCTTGTGATCCACAATCAAAGTTAATTAAAATGTAAACATAAATATAACTTCTTTCTTTCTCCTGAAAACATATATAAAAATTAGTAAAAAATGTTAAAAAATAACAAAACAATTTTTTTTTTATTTTTTGATGTTTTGTGATGCGCTTAAAAGTGGTATATAGAAATATTGCAATTAATCAATCTAGCACAACGAATAATAAAAACCTAGAATACCCTAAACCAAACCACTAACAACAGCCAAGTGAACCTATAGGGTGTAGAATAGCTATGGGAAGTCCGGGAATTTCGAACCCTAGAGACACTTATTGAATTAACGAACTTAGATTCTAAAAGCTAAATAAACTAATAATTAAGAAAAAGATTCTTTTTGAATTTTTATTTATTTTATTTAAAACTAATAACTACTTAAACTAAATTAATTTAACTAAATTAAACTTAAAATTCTAAGACTTAGATGAAAACCACTAATGAGAAAGGCGTTACCTAGGCTTGAAATCCTATTTGTGAATCTTGGATGCTTATCGGCTATGAAAACTGTGATGGAACCGGGATCTAAAGATACGACGCCCTAGACATCCTAGTGGATTCCTGATCATTCTCTGGGTGTCACCTAAAAGGAATACCTAAGGGGCCTATGACGCAAACCGGTTGGTTGGATTACCTCTCAGTCTCTCCAACAATATTAAAGTACTCTAATGACTAGATCATCTCTCAATCTCACTAATCACAATACATCTGGGAGTGTAAGGGACATAAGGAGTAACCTAAAGATGCTCAAAAGGACTTAGGATAGCAAAAATCAAAAGACAATGAGGGGGAAACCCACTATCATGTAATCTATACCCAAACCGCCTAATGAATAAGACAATCCCAACTATCTATTACCTCTCAGTCTCAAGATAGGTAGAACACTTAAAATCTCTAAACCCTCAAACAATAGTTCCTATGGATTATGTCGACTATAAACTAGTTACGAACACATAGTAGGTAACCTAATATGCGTCTACACAATGAAAGACTTTCACAAAGACACATATGGAACAATTGAATAAAAATAAATTAATAATAAGCATACATATTCATCTTAAAAACATCAAAAAGTCTATTACAATAATTTTAGTCCAACACCAATAATCTAATACCGACAAACAAATCAAAAGTCAACAAATATTCATTCAAAGCCTAGGCAACTAAAAAGGTTTTAGCCAATAGTCATGCTCAAAAAATTAAAATAAATAAGTTCACCAACCAAGTTCATAATAAAAATAATAAAGTTGAGAACAAGAGAACCGTGTTCGAACGAGTCGGTGTGAACCCGAACGCCTCCAAAATATTTGACTTGCGATGATAAAGCCTTGTATGCTATTCCTTGAAAAATATCACAGCCTTCTCTAATCAGTTGTTTCTTCTCCGTTACGACTTCCGAACCCACCGAAAATAATATAGGCTGACTTTTGGGTGGCGGCCGCTCTCTCTAACTTCCAGGTTTTTCACCCCAATAATCATTCATATATATACTTTCTTTTTCTTTTTGTCGGTTAATAAAAGTATGGGCCTCATATTCACAAGAACATAAATCTCCAAAAGTGAATTAATTCCATATTTTCACAATAGCCCCTCATGTTTTCTCTTATATTTATTTGATTCTCAAAGTAATTTCTATTAATAGTTTCGTATGACCACTTTAATACGCGCACATAACAACAACGTTTACAAGAATTTGGGCGTCACAACATAAAGCTTCCATTATGTATCTTTAATGCACCATAACCTGAAATTCAAAAGCATGATTTAAGTACCCACTTTCTTACTAGTAAACTAAAAGAGCTAAATACAAAAATTATACATGACTTATTCATTCGTTGGTCTCAATATAATTAAAGTACTCCATTTTAGCTCGTTGTCTCATGAAACCATTAAACTCACATGTGAACCAAATATTAATAATATTCAATAAAAACTTGACTCAAAAGCATCTAAAAGTAAGGAATATTTATAGAATAATATGTATAATTTAGACCTCATCATTTTGTATTAAATGTAACGACATATATTACATGTGCAAAAAAAAATCGATGTTACATAGGGTTTTCACAACTCAAATGAGTTTTCATTCTATAACCCCCATATATATATATATATATAGTCAAAGCTCTTAAGAAATTAGTCTAGTCGCACGTTGTAGTGATACCCTTACATCACAACTATATGAAATTAAAGTACTGAAGTATTTGATTTAATTTAATAAAGATGTATATAGTTACATTTAAGATAACCATAAATTAAATACATTACTTGACCTTTGTCCATGCTGCTCATGTCTAAAGCCAATTGATCGTCCCCTTCGGGTGTATTGAAAGAAACTCGAATGCCATCTCAACATTAGCAACGATGTCCTAATGCCTGAATTTTTACTTGTCTTTGGCCCAAAATTTGTTAGCGATTCTCAGAGACGACCTTGAAAAATATGTAGCTCCATACATTCATGTAGGACAACCAACCGTAATTCTTCAGAAGACCCTAAACAATAACTAAACATGTATACATAAGGTGAATTAATTTTCTGTAACCAACAGAAAGTACGTGACTATAGAACTCACAAACTATTTTCCTTTTAATGGGAGTTTTGGGATCAATTTGTAAAAAATATTCACCAAACGCCATTGTTTTAGACGAAAAATACGAAATTCAACATCGTGATTATAAAACCGTAATTTTGAAATATTCAGTAATAAGGGAAATCGCGGAGTTGATTGTGGCATTTGGCAATCCCCTCACATAACATTTGATTCTTTTGACCTCAGTGTCAACCATATCAGGCACCAACCTAGATAGTCGGTTGAATTCAGTAGCATACTCACGATGCGTCATCATACCGGCCTTTAAATTCAGGAACTTCATCTCCGTCCTTTCAACCTCGGCATCTGCGCAGAACTTTTTCATCACCAACTCCTTCAGATCGTCCCATATCAACGCCTTGATCTCCCTAGTCTTTCTCTGCTCCACACCTTCCCACCAATACATAGCTTCTTCCTCAAATGACTGAGTAGCATAACCCACAGCTTGGTCGGGACGGCATTCGCTAATGCGGATAACCTTGTCCATAGTGGCTATCCATTGGAGAGTAGCGATTGCGTCTCCCAACCCAGTCAGCTTTGGCGGGTCGCATCCTTTAAAGGACTTATAGTTGCACCCACCTTGGCCTCTTCTCCTGTCATCGACTTTCACAGACTTATCCTCACTCGAGGCCCCTCTTTCTCCTTCCCCATCCTTCCTACCATCACCACCCGCCCCTTCAGCAGTTCGTTCACGGCTTCCAGCAGATCCTTCGGGATTCAGGTTCTTCACAGCAGCAACTACAGCTTGAACAATGGCTGCTTGAACTGCAGGGCTAAGTTGAACTTCTTCGTTGTTGTTCTGGTCTCCTCCAGCGGCGCTTCCTTCATCTTCGGTGTAGGAAGCTTCTTCTACCGAGGGTTGCCGGACAAGACGAGGCCTGCCACGACGTCCAGTGCGACCCCAAGTTCCCACAAATTCTCCAGCTCCAGCCATCAGTATTCTAAAAGGGGACAACCCAAACATCATCACTTAAAGGAACTATTTAGTACAAGTATAGCAAGGCTAACAGGTAATAACAGTGGCCAGCTGTGACTAGCTGATCACGTTGCTTTCCGTGTCCTATACACTTCCCTTTATGATTCTATTTGTGCTGGTTCAACTTAAGCAGTTAGTCAAATCAAACAATCAATTATTCCTATCCCTGTCGTTCACATATCTTTCCTTTCTCCTTAACATATATCATTTAATCATACACTTTACCTTTACTGATCTTACTTAAGCGACACATGGCATTCTTGGACTGGCATCTTCTTTTCTTTCTTACTTAAATCACATTCTCTGTTCGAGTCTAAGCATGTAGGATGCTTAAATCTCTCGAACCTGGCTCTGATACCAACTTGTAAGGCCCCGAACCCGGTGGCCCTAATTTAGTGTCGGATTTACTCATAAACACAGTTCTTCAAATCAGAGTTTATTAAAACTTTTCGCGGAATATAAAACATCAATCATTTGTTACAAAACATTAAATCTTTTCTTTGATACCATAACACAAAACTTTATATTTAAAACATCTTTACTTCTTTCTTCAGATGCCAGCCGTTCAATCCATGCCGTGTGTCATCCTCATGCTAACTCTATAATCAGTTCACCTGCGTGCATACTAAAAGTCAGCTACGCTGAGTGAGTTCTAGTTAATCGAACGCCATACAATACATACACATACATACATATCCGTAGATACATATCCATACTTCACTAGTTACCCTTCTGTTCTACATACATACTTGCTACCATACATACATACATATCTACAATCACTAACCTCGGTCTACCGATAGTACGTTCATAGTTCACCGTCTATACCTGTACTCAAGGTCGTGAACACGTACAAGGTTCGCAGTCCTTACCTATGTTCACCATTTATGGTACGTACAAGGATCGCGGTCTTTCCCTATACCATAGTACATCCACAACACGTACAAGGTTCGCAGTCCTTCCCTATGTTGCAACCTAATTCATAGCACGTACGAGGTTCGCAGTCCTCCCCTATGCTACAAAATCAGCACGTATAAGGTTCACAGTCCTTTCCTATGCTGAAATACATCCACAACACGTACAAGGTTCGCAGTCCTTCCCTATGTTGCAACCTAATTCATAGCACGTACGAGGTTCGCAGTCCTCCCCTATGCTACAAAATCAGCACGTATAAGGTTCACAGTCCTTTCCTATGCTGAAATACATCCACAACACGTACAAGGTTCGCAGTCCTTCCCTATGTTGCAACCTAATTCATAGCACGTACGAGGTTCGCAGTCCTCCCCTATGCTACAAAATCAGCACGTATAAGGTTCACAGTCCTTTCCTATGCTGACACCTATCTACATTACGTATAAGGTTCGCAGTCCTTATCTACGTTTACATATATCATCTACTTCACGTATAAGGCTCGCAGTCCTTAACTACGCCATCACCAGCCGAGTCTATGTCCGACAGAAGCTAGAGGGATTTGCCATCCTAACTTACTATGTCGAACGTAGAACTCACATGCCATTCGTGTACCTAAATACACATACTTACATTATAACATAAGAACACTCTAGGCATTCTTTACCTCATTCATTTAACAACCATACCCCTTGTCGTTACGTGCAATATCCGAAGATCGTTCACGCCCCGACAAGTATTCATTTGAAATATTCATACATCTACGATATATAATATTCGTACCTTTATTTTTAACCTGACAGTACGCGCAATATCCGAAGATCGTTCGCGTACCGACAAACAATCATTCATATCTATCACACATATCACATATGACATACACTTATCACTTAGGATAAATGTATTAACAACACATCGAGTATGCACACAGCCCCGAAAACATAACAAGGAATGGGGCTAGAAACTCACCTGAACTCTGCTTCTTTCTTCTGATAGTTGTAAATCCCTTCTTTAACTGAGCTCGGCTGACTGTACAAGTTACACGTATCAATACTCGCCTGATCTAATCTGGTGGCCTAGTATTAGCTTACTTTTACTTATCGCTTTTAATTTATTTCCTAATCGAACTCGGCTTTAGGCGAAGTTGTCATCAGGCGAACTTAGCTTCAGGCGAAGTTGTCATCAGGCGAACTTAGCTTCAGGCGAAGTTGTCATCAGGCGAACTTGGCCTCAGGCGAAGTTACCAGTTAGGCGAACTTAACTTTACAGCGAAGTTGCCATCAGGCGAACTTAGCTTGCAGGCGAAGTTCATCAGGTGAACTTAGCTTGCTGGCGAAGTTCATCGCTTTGAAGGCGAAGTTGCCCAGTTGCAGGCGAAGTTGCCCAGATCAGCCGCTGTTCGGTTTCTGTCCAGCATTTTGAGCGATTTTAACACCCTTGCTATGGTTCAGTATCACCCACTACGCTTCCCGACCATTTTCGGTCGTTTATACACCAAAAAGCTTGGATCTTTAAACTTCAAAGATCAAGAATCATACCTTTTTGAGCTTGTTTGGATCTCGTTTAACTTGTTAACACAACTAATCGCTCTCTCTCTCTCTCGGATCTGCCCGTTCCTCTCCTCGGCCCGGCGGCGGTGTAGATGGTGTGTGTGTTTTTGGAGTGTGTGTGTAGAAAGTAAGGAAATGAAGATATTTTTGGGTTTAGGGGATATTTATATCCCTGAAATCCCATGGACCTAAGGCCCATTCTCATTTAACCCGTCTCCATTAATCCAACACTAGCCCGACTCATACCAACTCCTACTCTATTATTTGTTTCCTGACAACCCGAGTAAACTTTCCCTCTATTAGTAAGTAATATAATTAATATCACTTTGAAATTTCGGGATGTTACAAGTCTTCCATCCTTAAAGAGGTTTCGTCCCCGAAACCTAACTTATTCCCTATAAAAGGAAAACTTCTTATATTTACACGCTTTATTGAATCGCCTTCGCTTTCTGAGTTATCCTTCTTACTTCCGACTTTGCAGTCATCGAATGGTGGTCATGTGTTTTAGCTATTTAAGGTAGCTTGTCCATGAGACCCTCGATGTACCACAACTCATCTCATACCTCCAAGGGCTTCGATTAGTACTTTCAACACTATTGTCTAAAACAACATTTCATCATAACATAATAATCATTCATAACCTACTCAATATATTACACGTCACTGATAACCATAAGTTTTAAACCTTAACACACAACAAGTCCTTAAGCAAAAGCAATAAAACCATTGCATGAACAATTATTCCTTCATCAAGCGTTCCTCTCTGCAGTTTCCCCAAATCTTTATCTTTCCACACCTCCCGCCCCTGATTCCTTGCAATCCCTAGCCATGTGGTCAGCTTTTCCGCATTTGTAGCACTTTGGACGATCAGGGCAGTCTCGAGAGTAATGCCCACCCTTTCCGCACCGATAGCACCTGTCTGTCCCAATCTTGCATTCCCCCGGGTGCACTCGCCCACACGTCTTACACGCATCCTTGTTCCCAACCTTAGCCTTCCTCTCATCAGTTGTTGTCACCATCTCGCCAGACCGCTTAGCAGAGGTAGCCCATTTCTTCTCCTTCTTTTCCCCCACCACCACATCGTCCTCTGCCAGGTCAGCATAAACCACCTCTACAAGTTCAACAGCAGAGTCAAAAGTAGCAGGTTTATTTGCCCTGACCAACATGCGGACTTTTTGTGGCAATCCCCTCACATAATATTTGATTCTTTTGACCTCAGTGTCAACCATATCAGGCACCAACCTAGATAGTCGGTTGAATTCAGTAGTATACTCACGATGCGTCATCATACCGGCCTTTAAATTCAGGAACTTCATCTCCGTCCTTTCAACCTCGGCATCTGCGCAGAACTTTTTCATCACCAACTCCTTCAGATCGTCCCATATCAACGCCTTGATCTCCCTAGTCTTTCTCTGCTCCACACCTTCCCACCAATACATAGCTTCTTCCTCAAATGACTGAGTAGCATAACCCACAGCTTGGTCGGGACGGCATTCGATAATGCGGATAACCTTGTCCATAGTGGCTATCCATTGGAGAGTAGCGATTGCGTCTCCCAACCCAGTCAGCTTTGGCGAGTCGCATCCTTTGAAGGACTTATAGTTGCACCCACCTTGGCCTCTTCTCCTGTCATCGACTTTCACAGACTTATCCTCACTCGAGGCCCCTCTTTCTCCTTCCCCATCCTTCCTACCATCACCACCCGCCCCTTCAGCAGTTCGTTCACGGCTTCCAGCAGATCCTTCGGGATTCAGGTTCTTCACAGCAGCAACTACAGCTTGAACAATGGCTGCTTGAACTGCAGGGCTAAGTTGAACTTCTTCGTTGTTGTTCTGGTCTCCTCCAGCGGCGCTTCCTTCATCTTCGGTGTAGGAAGCTTCTTCTACCGAGGGTTGCCGGACAAGACGAGGCCTGCCACGACGTCCAGTGCGACCCCAAGTTCCCACAAATTCTCCAGCTCCAGCCATCAGTATTCTAAAAGGGGACAACCCAAACATCATCACTTAAAGGAACTATTTAGTACAAGTATAGCAAGGCTAACAGGTAATAACAGTGGCCAGCTGTGACTAGCTGATCACGTTGCTTTCCGTGTCCTATACACTTCCCTTTATGATTCTATTTGTGCTGGTTCTACTTAAGCAGTTAGTCAAATCAAACAATCAATTATTCCTATCCCTGTCGTTCACATATCTTTCCTTTCTCCTTAACATATATCATTTAATCATACATTTACCTTTACTGATCTTACTTGAGCGACACATGGCATTCTTGGACTGGCGTCTTCTTTTCTTTCTTACTTAAATCACATTCTCTGTTCGAGTCTAAGCATGTAGGATGCTTAAATCTCTCGAACCTGGCTCTGATACCAACTTGTAAGGCCCCGAACCCGGTGGCCCTAATTTAGCGTCGGATTTACTCATAAACACAGTTCTTCAAATCAGAGTTTATTAAAACTTTTCGCGGAATATAAAACATCAATCATTTGTTACAAAACATTAAATCTTTTCTTTGATACCATAACACAAAACTTTATATTTAAAACATCTTTACTTCTTTCTTCAGATGCCAGCCGTTCAATCCATGCCGTGTGTCATCCTCATGCTAACTCTATAATCAGTTCACCTGCGTGCATACTAAAAGTCAGCTACGCTGAGTGAGTTCTAGTTAATCGAACGCCATACAATACATACACATACATACATATCCGTAGATACATATCCATACTTCACTAGTTACCCTTCTGTTCTACATACATACTTGCTACCATACATACATATCTACAATCACTAACCTCGGTCTACCGATAGTACGTTCATAGTTCACCGTCTATACCTGTACTCAAGGTCGTGAACACGTACAAGGTTCGCAGTCCTTACCTATGTTCACCATTTATGGTACGTACAAGGATCGCGGTCTTTCCCTATACCATAGTACATCCACAACACGTACAAGGTTCGCAGTCATTCCCTATGTTGCAACCTAATTCATAGCACGTACGAGGTTCGCAGTCCTCCCCTATGCTACAAAATCAGCACGTATAAGGTTCACAGTCCTTTCCTATGCTGAAATACATCCACAACACGTACAAGGTTCGCAGTCCTTCCCTATGTTGCAACCTAATTCATAGCACGTACGAGGTTCGCAGTCCTCCCCTATGCTACAAAATCAGCACGTATAAGGTTCACAGTCCTTTCCTATGCTGAAATACATCCACAACACGTACAAGGTTCGCAGTCCTTCCCTATGTTGCAACCTAATTCATAGCACGTACGAGGTTCGCAGTCCTCCCCTATGCTACAAAATCAGCACGTATAAGGTTCACAGTCCTTTCCTATGCTGACACCTATCTACATTACGTATAAGGTTCGCAGTCCTTATCTACGTTTACATATATCATCTACTTCACGTATAAGGCTCGCAGTCCTTAACTACGCCATCACCAGCCGAGTCTATGTCCGACAGAAGCTAGAGGGATTTGCCATCCTAACTTACTATGTCGAACGTAGAACTCACATGCCATTCGTGTACCTAAATACACATACTTACATTATAACATAAGAACACTCTAGGCATTCTTTACCTCATTCATTTAACAACCATACCCCTTGTCGTTACGTGCAATATCCGAAGATCGTTCACGCCCCGACAAGTATTCATTTGAAATATTCATACATCTACGATATATAATATTCGTACCTTTATTTTTAACCTGACAGTACGCGCAATATCCGAAGATCGTTCGCGTACCGACAAACAATCATTCATATCTATCACACATATCACATATGACATACACTTATCACTTAGGATAAATGTATTAACAACACATCGAGTATGCACACAGCCCCGAAAACATAACAAGGAATGGGGCTAGAAACTCACCTGAACTCTGCTTCTTTCTTCTGATAGCTGTAAATCCCTTCTTTAACTGAGCTCGGCTGACTGTACAAGTTACACGTATCAATACTCGCCTGATCTAATCTGGTGGCCTAGTATTAGCTTACTTTTACTTATCGCTTTTAATTTATTTCCTAATCGAACTCGGCTTTAGGCGAAGTTGTCATCAGGCGAACTTAGCTTCAGGCGAAGTTGTCATCAGGCGAACTTAGCTTCAGGCGAAGTTGTCATCAGGCGAACTTGGCCTCAGGCGAAGTTACCAGTTAGGCGAACTTAACTTTACAGCGAAGTTGCCATCAGGCGAACTTAGCTTGCAGGCGAAGTTCATCAGGTGAACTTAGCTTGCAGGCGAAGTTCATCGCTTTGAAGGCGAAGTTGCCCAGTTGCAGGCGAAGTTGCCCAGATCAGCCGCTGTTCGGTTTCTGTCCAGCATTTTGAGCGAATTTAACACCCTTGCTATGGTTCAGTATCACCCACTACGCTTCCCGACCATTTTCGGTCGTTTATACACTAAAAAGCTTGGATCTTTAAACTTCAAAGATCAAGAATCATACCTTTTTGAGCTTATTTGGATCTCGTTTAACTTGTTAACACAACTAATCGCTCTCTCTCTCTCTCGGATCTGCCCGTTCCTCTCCTCGGCCCGGCGGCGGTGTAGATGGTGTGTGTGTTTTCGGAGTGTGTGTGTAGAAAGTAAGGAAATGAAGATATTTTTGGGTTTAGGGGATATTTATATCCCTGAAATCCCATGGACCTAAGGCCCATTCTCATTTAACCCGTCTCCATTAATCCAACACTAGCCCGACTCATACCAACTCCTACTCTATTATTTGTTTCCTGACAACCCGAGTAAACTTTCCCTCTATTAGTAAGTAATATAATTAATATCACTTTGAAATTTCGGGATGTTACATATGATTTTTTATTTCATTTAAAAAAAAAATTTTTGAAAGATTTTTTTTGTGTGGCTATAAATCCTTTTCATCCTTCTCATTTTTGTCTCCCTTTGTAAAATAACTTGACCCTTATTTTTAATTGGTGCACGTGAGTTCCCTTAAAATGTAATACTTTTGTTTGACGGGTCCACTATTAGAATATTGAGCAATTGCAACCAAAATTTGCTACTGAAAAAAACCGATAGCAAATTTAGCGACTGATTTAGCAAATTTGCTACCAAAAATGCCAATTACTTGATACGGTTGCTAAGCGGTTAAAGTTTTTGCAACCATTTATATTTGGTGGCTAGGTGGTCGGAATTTTTGCAACTGGTGGCTACAAGGTCGGAGTTTTTTTTGCAACCGATGGCTAGACGGTCGGAGTTTTTGCAACCGGTGGCTACAAGGTCGGAGTTTTTTTTGCAACCGATAGCTAGACGGTCGGAGTTTTTGCAATCGATGGTAGGCGGTCGGAGTTTTTTTGCAACCGGTGGCTAGGTGGTCATAGTTTTTGCAACTGGTGGCTAGGCGGTTGGAGTTTTTTGCAACCGATGGCTAGGCGGTCGGTGCTTTTGCAACCGGCGGTCGGAGTTTTTGCAACAGGTGGCTAAGCGGTTGGAGATTTTGCAACCGGTGCTATGCGGTCGGAGTTTTTAACCTGTTATTTAAAAGAAATTGTTTTGACCGTACATAGTTTTTAACATTTTATTTTATTATTACACAAATAGAGCATACTCAGACTAGCACTTTACAACATACTGAGATTAACAAAACATACTCAGACCAGCACAAACAAAGCATGTGATTCAGGTTTCAGCAATTATTAACACATCGTGGGATCTTGAGATTAACACCATTATTAACAAGGTGAGTATAGTATTTTTTGAATTTGTGTATGAACACCTTCGTCTACAACAGTTTATTTGTTTATGAGATGTCAATTGATTGCATGCTTAATTTAATTGTGAGATTCTTAGCTAGGTTTATCTGTGATTTTGTGGCTTAAGTGATAGAAATTACGTTATTTTTTCACCAATTTCAATCGTGCACACCAGGTGTTTGATGAAATGCCCAAGTGACATTTTGAATAAGAAGGTGTTATGAAAGAAACCCGAATTAAAAATAATGTTTTTAGGTTCATTTAGGCAGAATCAGAAAATACCCTTGAAGTTTGTTTTCATCATTTGCAGGTATGTTATCAATAAATTACCACTTAAGATTTTTCATGATAATCACTCACTAAAACTTTTGCTTTACTTGGAGACTTTTAGTAATTCTTGTTTTGAGACATAATAATTTTTGTAGTGTATTGAAGTTTTGAAGGTGGATAGTTTCTAAACGCATTGATTTGGAATGGCTTGGTACATCGATCGAAAATGGATGTATGTAAGGAGTGACTGTGACGGATTTCTTAATTCTGAATACTGTGACAATGTGGATTTGTTTTTGGACTTTGCATTTTCTAGTGATGTTGTTGATACGAGTGTGAATATGCGTGGTGAGACCATACGTGAAATAAAATGTCCATGTTATAAATGCCAAAATATAAGCTTTAGAGATAGAGCCACCGTTCAACAACACTTGTACAAGGAAGGTTTCATGCTTCGCTATGAAACATGGAGTGAACACGGTGGAAATTCCATCCGCGAGGTTGCGCAATCTTCTACTACAATGGAAGTTGATGACAATGATGATGGCTATAAACGCATGGTGTTAGATAACATGTATGCATGTGGTTATACTTCAAATACTATAAAAGGGCATGCACCGAATGCGAAAGCCAAGAGATTCTATGACATGTTACAAGCTGCAGATGAACCTTTATGGGAGGGGGAGAAGGCTACGAATTGTTCCGAGTTACAAGCTGTCACAAGTTTCTTGACATGGAAATCACTTTTTAATGTGTCAACTGCAGCTTACAACTATAACATTTCCATGGTTAATGCATTGCTACCTGAAGATAATAAGCTCCCAAAAAGCTTTTACGATACAAAGAAAAGTTTAGAAAGGTTAAGTCTTCCTTATGAAAGAATTGATGTTTGTAAAAACCATTGCATGCTATTCTATAAGCAAGACAAGACATTGGCACGATGTAAATACTATAAGGAATCTCGTTATAAGAGTGACAAGAATAAGGTACCTAAGTTAGTGATGTCTTACATGCCAATTGGTCCTAGACTTTAAAGGTTGTATATGTCTACAAAAACAGCCAAAGATATGACTTGGCACCATCACCACAACACAAAGAAAGGTAGCATGGCACATCCAAGTGACGGCATAGCTTGGAAGCATTTTGACTCGGAGAATCCTGAATTTGCAAAAGAGATTCGAAATGTTCGTCTTGGATTATGCACCGATGGTTTTAGTCCAAATAACTCCAACTCAATTCCAATACTCACTATGGCCTGTCTTTCTTACAGTCTATAATTTACCTCCTTGGATGTGTGTGCAAGACTCATTTGTGAAGTGTGTTTGATTATTCTTGGAGGAAAGAGTCCGGGACAGAATATTGATGTGTTTTTAAGACCGTTAATAGATGAGTTAAAAGAGTTGTATAGGGAAGGCATTGAAGTTTATGATGCCTACCGTAAAGAGAATTTTATTATGCGAGCTATTCTTTTATGGACAGTTCGTGATTTTCCTGCATATGCAATGTTGTCAGGCTGGAGCATGCATGGTCGTTTAGCTTGCCCATACTGTATGGGAGACACTCAATATTTTCGATTACCTGCTGGACGTAAAGCATGCTGGTTCGACTGTCATAGAAGACTTCTACCAATGTCACATCCTTTTCGTACTAATAGGAATGGATTTCGTAAATCAACAAGATCAGTATTAGGACCACCACCTGAGTTAACTGGTTGGGAAGTATTTGAACAAGTCTCTAACAACCCAGTTGTCTTTGAAGGTGTAACATGTGACCCAAAACATAAAGATCCAAAATTTGGCAAAACCCATAATTAGGCAAAGAAGAGCATTTTTTGGGAGCTTGAATATTGGCCCATGTTGTTAATCAGGCACAACCTTGATGTAATGCATATTGAGGATAATGTTTTTGAGAATATATTTCAAACGGTCATGGATACTTCAAAAACAAAAGATAATGTTATGGCAAGGATGGATGTGGAATAATTTTGCAATCGACCATCATTACATCTTTCACACGGAAACAATAATAAACTTTTAAAACCGAAAGCATCATACACTTTAACCAAAGAGGAGGTAAATGATATTTGTAAATGGTTAAAAAAGTGAAGTCTCCGGATGGTTATGCATCAAATATGGGGGGATGCATGAACGCTACACAAGGATCCTTCTACAACTTTTAAAGCCATGATTGTCATGTCTTCATGAAACGATTGTTGTCTATCTTCTTACGAGGGATGCTACCAAAACAAATATGGGAATCGATAGTAGAGTTGTGCACATTTTTTCGTGTAATATGCTCAGGGGTTCTACACACCGAAGATTTGTATGAATTGAAAAAAATTGTTTTCGTAACTATTTGCAAGTTAGAAAAAGTCTTTCCACCTGGGTTCTTTGACTTAATGGAACACCTTGTTATACATTTGGCCAATGAAGCTATCATTGGTGGTCCAGTGCAGTTTAGGTGGATGTATTCGTTTGAGAGGTAATGTTTTAACTTAAAAAAATATCATTTTTACATATTAAATCTTAGATAACTGCTAACACTTTCCACCTCATTTTCTAGGAAATTGGGTCGATTAAAAAGAATTATTAGAAACAAAGGGAAGGTTGAAGGTTCCATTGTTCAGTCTAAGCTTGTGTATGAACTTTTTAACTATTGCTCTTTGTATCTTGAGCCGATAGTTTGTGAACCACACAGTTTTGCCCCTAACATTCCTTGTTCTTTGAATATTGATCCTCCGTTAAGTATATTTAAACATACATCTCGAAGATTATTTGAAAAGGGTGGAGAGGACAAAGTCCTTTCAGATAAAGATAGAGACAAGGCTCATACTTATATATTGCTTAACTATCACGAGCTTCTTGAGTCCGTTTGGTCATTTGATAAAGAGTTGAGAGATTATTTCCCAAGCTATGATGAAGCAACCCTTGATAAAATGAAAGAGGAGGAATTTGCTAAGTTGTTGCTGATCCATGTAAGCATTCTAACACATATTTTATTATTTTAATATTGTAGCATTGAAAAAATAATAACACACTTTTGTGAATGTAGGTTATGAATGCTCAAAATAAGGAAAATTTGAGAGGCCTGGCCCAAGGACCTCTTATTTATGTAAAGTCACACAAGGGTTATTTTGTCAATGGTTACAAGTTTCACACACAAACAGCTTATGATGGCTGAGTCACACAAAATAGTGGTGTATGTGTCAAAGGGGCTACATACAACAAACATGAAAGTGACTACTATGGATTGCTAGATGAGATCATAGAGTTGGAATATCATAGCACCACAGGGCGTTGCGTGGTTGTTTTGTTTAGATGTAAATGGTTTGATTCTGTGAGGGGCGTAAGGGTAGACTGTGACATTCGTCAATTTTCGATTCGTGTTCGTATTGTAAACCCGACCCGTTGGGTCGTTTCGATGTATTAAATATATTTTAATAAAGTGATTCCCGATATTTAATGTTCTTTATTCGTTGTTCGTTGTTATGTTTATAAATTCTCGAACCTTAACGTTAATCGAGCCGCGCTAGTAAAATGCGTAAATAATCCAAAACCGAAGACCTTATAATATAAAGTTTGGGCAAAAAGTGTAAACTCTAAAAACTTATTATAGCTTAAAAGATATTAAACATCATTTAAAATGTTTATGAAACTGCAGGGTCCAAAGTGTAAATAATATTTAAATTATATTATTAAATAAACCCAACCCTATCCCGTCCCCCCCCCCCCCACCTCACTTTTTTCCGGCCGCCGGAATCGGCGCCGGAGGTAACCCAAACACCACCAAACTTTGTCGTTTTAACCAAATAAATATGTAAACGCGTTTCTCCGTCAATATAAAACATTAACCAACAAGTTAATTGCGTTTATTCGCCGTAAATAGACCCGTAATGGTCGCCGGAAGATCCGGATAATCAAATCAACGAATTAATGTGAAGACGCTCCTCCACCTAGTATAAATAGATGCCTAAACTCATAAACAACTCGCTCATTCCTCTCAATCCCCCTCTAATACACCGATTTGTCTGTAATTGGGAGCTTTCTTATTACTTTTCCGACAACTGGGTTTCGGTCAAAACAAAACCTTATAAGGTAATTAATATATGCTTGTTAATGTCGTTACACCAATAAACAAAACCCCTAGTCTAATTATAACGAACATGGAACAGAAACCCCAATTGATAAATTAGGGTTTATATTCTTGAAGATGAAGAAGATGAAGTTGAACATCTGTTTAAAGTAAACTGTTTCTATAACTTCATTGAATTGCTTCCTAGTCCAACTGGTTAAATCGTTAACATTGTAAATATGAGACCCGGGTTCGAAACCCGGGTCAAGCGTTTTTTTTTCTTTTTGTGTTGGGCCCTGTATTGTTATTATTATTATTATTATTATTATTATTATTATTAAAATCCATTTCAAAGCTAATGGTATATTTAAGTATTAAAAACCATACTATAAACGAATATTGTCACCAGAGTAGTTGGATAATACCCCGAACTTATACCACCAAGACCCGGGTTCGAAACCCGGGTCAGTCGCATATTTTTTTTATTAAACATTTTCCAGTTTATTATTAATTAATAAATCATTTTATTCAATTAATAATCATAATAAATTTATAAAAACCTTTTTAAATTAAATAAAAATTATGTAAATTAACTATAAAATATATCTCACCATTTTACATATAAATATCAAGTTTCTCGTTTTCATAAGTCGTTATTAAAAATCGTGTAATAATCGCAAAGTAAACTTTAATTCTCTAAAAATCGTTTTGTTAAAACAACAATTATATTTTCGACTTGTAAACAATAGTTCAAGCTTTTCGAACATATAAACTTTGTTTTCTCGCCATTAAAGTGCTTAAATTGTACTAATAACCAAGTTGTCGTTAAAACATAAATAATAATATAATAATCTAAGAGCCATAAGATTCGTAATAAAATAATAACTATCTTCTGAAACTATCATACAATTAAACAACCTTAAAATCCCGATGGAATAGCCGTTAAAAGTTATGTTTATTCTTATTTATAGTTCGTACGGATTGATTGCTTCGGTTCCTTTGACGCCTTCAAGTTATTCTTATTCCTTTTTTCACTTCAATTACTAAGGTAAGTTTTTCACCACCCCGTTTTAATGTTTTAATGTTTTAGGGTAGCATATGTATCCTTATAAAGATTCAAGTGTTATTTCTTCTATTAAAAAACTACAATTCGTGTATGGACTTGTGTGTTACTTGTATTACTTGCACGAATATTACTTGCACGATTAGGAAGCCTCATTAAGTATGATCATACGCCCCCCTTTGCACTCTGGTCCATTTGTATCGAGTGGAAAAGGGCCTCATTATCCAAGTACGTTGGTTGTTACCAATTGGAAAGGACCTTATTGCGCGATTATCCAAGTACGTTGGTTGTACCAACTGGAAAGGACTTACTTGCTCGTTTATCACATGTCTATGAATTGTATGGTTTTTATGTACGTATTTAAACTGTGGAAACTCACCAGCTATATTTATAGCTGACCATATTTTATACATATGTTACAGGTACCGTGATTAGAGGTTGAAGTATTGAAGACACTTAGATTACTTAGGGTATTTCAATAAAAGAACTATTGTTATGGTTATGTTTTGGTTTGAACTTGTATTGTTACTTTCGAACTTGTGTTACTTGGCTTATTAAATGAATTAATGTTATTATGGGCACTTAATAGTGCCACGTGTGTTTGAGCAATCTGTACGTCACACTCGGTCGTTTCCGCTTAAGCCGGGGTGTTACAGATTGGTATCAAAGCCGTGGTTATAAGATAGGACATTAGACGTAGTGTTCTAGTTTAGCTATAGCTTAATTGTTTAAATTATTAAGGTTGCATGATTAGAAAATTATGTGGGCCTTTATTTGATTGTTTGAACGCACTTACTATTATTGCTATATTGCTTAATTCGTTTACACCTCATGTACACAAAGCACACACAAGTCCAAGGCTTATGCTTAAAAGCAAAAAAAAAATTTCAAAATTTTCAAATTATGGTGTTCCGATAATCCTCTGCATAAAGATGACTCGTCGTGGCGGGTATGTACTAACTGGAAGGGGGACGTGCTTGTTTCCCGAACTCTTGACACCAAGGTTCATGAAACCTAAGGATAAGCAATGCGCATAAATCCCAATCAGCCGCGGGACCTGGTTGCCTACCTGGAGAGTTCGGGAAGGACATGAAACTTATTAGGCCAAAGCATACTACACCAAACGCCATACTTCAAGAACTTTACTGATGCCAAACCTACCAAGTTTAATGGGACTCAAGGTGACACTGCCCTACTTCAGTGGTACGAAAATATGGAAAGCGTGTTTAACCAAATTGAATGTCCTGATGATAAGCGAACCCGATTCGCTACAGGTATGTTCGAGGAAGGCACACTTACATGGTGGGTCAAGGAAAAGTCGACCCGTGGTGTTGAAGCTGCCATGGCCTTGCCATGGAACGAATTGAAGGATCTTATGACCCAAGAGTTTTGTCCTCCAAACGAGCTCATGAATTTGGAGGCTGAGTTTTGGAACCTCAAACAAGAGGGCGGTGAGCACTTGGCTTACACCACCCGTTTCAACGAGTTGAGCGTGCTAGTGCCGCATCTTGTTACCCCTACCTCGCGTGCCATCGAGAAATACATTAGGGGACTACCAAGGCAAATCCAAGATAGTGTCTTTAGAAGTTCGCCTAAGGAACTTGGCGATGCGATTAAACTAGCCGCAACCCTAACCGACAACCATGTCAAAGCCGGGACTTTGACATTAAAATCATCCAAGAAACCGATCGAAAGACCCGCTGCTGAACCCAAAGAACCCAAACTCGAATCATCCAAACCCGCATACTCCTCCCACAACCGCAACAAGAAGCGCAAGAAATACGCACTAACCCAACAACCCGCACCTTCAACCCAAGCCAACTCCATGCCACCTCTCAAGAAACCCTATGGCGGACCTCACCCGTTTTGTAGCACCTGCCAACGTCACCATCCCGCCTATGCCTCTTGCCGACAATGCTCCCATTGCAACCGTTACGGGCATCTTAGCCCCACTTGTCGTGAAACCACCATAGCGGCTCCCCCGAGGGCTGCTCAACCAAACCCCCGACCCATGCCATACATCCAACCCATTAACCAAATGCGGGCTTGCTATAATTGTGGTGAACTTGGCCACTTTCGTAGTGCGTGTCCACGACTCGCAAACGTGAACACACTTCGGCTGGCTCCTGCTCCGCAATTCCAGCTCCAAGCTTACCAAGCCTACCAAGCGATTCAGCCACAAGTTCCTCAATTGATGGCTAATCAAGCTCCACCATTGCTAGCTATTCAAGCACCTGCACCTCATGAGGCTCAAGCCGCTCAAGTCGCTCAAGCAGTTCAAGCTCCTCAAGATAACCGTGGGCGTGCTTTCATGATGAATGCCCACCAAGCGCAACAAAACGGCGATGTGGTGAACGGTACGTTTCTTGTAGACGACCACTTTGCTACCATTTTATTTGATACCGGTGCCGATATGAGTTTTGTGTCTTTTCAATTTGAGTCCTTGCTTGCTAAGCCCCGATCTAGACTTAAGAGCTCATACACTGTTGAAGTAGCGAATGGTAAATCCGTGACGATCGACTCTGTTATTCGAAGTTGCAAGATGAATCTTAATGGCCACACGTTCTCAATCGAACTCATCCCGATGCAATTGGGAAGTTTCGACATCATAGTAGGCATGGATTGGTTGTCCTCTCACCGTGCCGAAATTGTTTGCTTCGAGAAGATAATTCGTATTCCGATTGCCGATGGTCAAACCCTTCGTGTTATCGGTGAAAAGCCTTCTCATTCGAGTCTTAACCTCATAACTTGTTTTCAAGCCCAAACATACTTGCGCAAGAAGTATGTAGCGTTCGTGGCTCACGTTATTGAAAAGAAGGAGAAAAAGATTGAAGACATTCCGGTTGTTCGCGAGTATCCCGAAGTGTTTCCCGATGACGTTTCTGGTCTTCCTCCCGTTCGAGAAGTCGAGTTCCGCATCGATCTTGTGCCTGGTGCAACTCCGATTGCGAAGGCTCCTTACCATCTTGCACCCTCCGAGATGCAAGAATTGTCTACCCAACTCCAAGAACTTTCGGAAAAAGGGTTCATTCGCCCTAGTTCGTCTCCATGGGGCGCACCCATTTTGTTCATCAAAAAGAAAGATGGTTCCTTCCGTATGTGTATCGACTACCGCGAGCTCAACAAGCTTACGGTCAAGAATCGTTACCCCTTGCCTCGCATCGACGATCTCTTCGATCAACTTCAAGGAGCTTCTTGCTTCTCCAAGATTGATCTTCGTTCGGGTTATCATCAACTACGCGTGCATGAAGATGATGTACCCAAGACCGCCTTTCGAACTCGATACGGACATTACGAGTTTAGGGTTATGCCTTTTGGGTTAACCAATGCACCCGCGGTATTCATGGACCTCATGAACCGCGTATGCAAGCCATACTTAGATAAATTCGTGATTGTCTTTATTGATGATATCTTCATATATTCTAAGTCCAAAACTGAGCATACAAAGCACCTTCATTCCATCCTTGATCTCTTGAGGAAGGAACAACTTTACGCGAAGTTCTCGAAGTGTGAATTCTGGTTGAGCGAAATTCCGTTCTTGGGGCACATAGTAAACGAAAAGGGTATTCACGTTGACCTCGCCAAGGTCGAAGCCATCAAGAATTGGAAGACTCCAACCTCTCCTACCGAAGTTCGTTTATTTCTTGGCCTCGCGGGTTATTATCGCCGCTTCATCCTCAATTTTTCCAAGATCGCTTTGCCCCTAACCGCTTTGACTCACAAAGATAAGCCTTTCGTGTGGGGGCCAAAGCAAGATGAAGCATTCCAAACTCTCAAACGTATGCTTTGCGATGCGCCGATCATTGCTCTCCCCGAGGGCAACGAGGACTTTGTTGTCTATTGCGATGCTTCTAATCAAAGCCTCTGTTGTGTCTTTATGCAACGAGGTAAAGTCATCGCCTACGCTTCACGGCAACTCAAAGTTCATGAAATGAATTACACGACGCATGATCTCGAGCTCAGTGCTGTGGTTTTTGCATTAAAAATTTGGAGACATTACCTCTATGGCACAAAATGTGTGGTATTCACCGACCACAAGAGTCTTCAACACATCTTTAACCAAAAAGATTTAAACATGCGGCAACGACGATGGGCCGAATTACTTAGTGATTACGACTGCGAAATTCGCTACCACCCTGGTAAAGCGAATGTTGTAGCCGATGCCCTTAGCCAAAAAACCCATGTGAAATCTATCTTGCTTCATAGTGTGACCGTCCAAACCGATCTCCAACTCCGAATCTTTGAAGCTCAACATGTCTCTATCACCGAGGGTAATATGCACGGCGAAATGTCTTGTGGCGCTGAGTTTCAACTCGAAACTAAGCGCAATGGTTTGTTGTATTACCTTAATCGTTTGTGGGTTCCCAATCGTGACGATCTTCGTACTTTCATCATGGACGAAGCTCATAAATCGCGATATTCTATTCATCCCGGTGCGGATAAGATGTATTTCGACTTACGGTCCACATTTTGGTGGCCCGGTATGAAGAAAGATATTGCATTGTACGTCGCAAGGTGCCTTACTTGCGCTAAAGTTAAGGCCGAGCATCAGCGACCATCTGGTTTACTCGTGCAACCGTACATCCCGATCTGGAAATGGGAAGATGTGACCATGGATTTCGTGTTTAAACTTCCCACCACTCGAAACCGCCACGATGGAATTTGGGTTATTGTTGACCGTTTGACTAAGTCCACGCACTTCATTCCGATCAATGAAAAATTCTCGGTTGATCAACTCGCTCAAATCTATGTTCAACGTATCGTGTGCCGTCATGGTGTACCCTTGCGTATTATTTCGGATCGTGATAGTCGTTTTACTTCTTACTTTTGGTTATCTTTGCAAACCGCGTTGGGAACTTGTTTGAACCTTAGTACCGCCTATCACCCTCAAACCGATGGGCAATCCGAGCGGACGATTCAAACGCTTGAGGATATGCTTAGGTCTTTTGTTTTGGATTTTGGTGGAAACTGGGATTCTCATCTTCATTTGGTTGAGTTCTCCTGCAATAACAGTTTTCATACGAGCATCGGTATGGCTCCATTCGAAGCACTCTATGGTCGTAAGTGTCGTTCTCCGATTTGTTGGAACGAGATTGGTGAAACCCAAATCACCGGTCCCGAACTTGTCCAAGAGACCACTGATCGAATCGCACAAATTCGACAAAATCTCTTAGCCGCTCGTAGTCGCCAAAAGAGCTAAGCGGATAATCGTCGACGACCTCTCATGTTTAATGTTGGTGATCGTGTTCTTCTCAAGGTATCTCCTTGGAAGGGTGTTGTTCGTTTCGGTAAGAAAGGCAAACTATCTCCTCGATATGTTGGACCTTTCAAAATTCTCAATCGTGTTGGTAGCGTGGCCTATACTCTTGAACTTCCGCAAGAACTCGCGAATATTCATCCGACGTTTCATGTGTCGAACCTTAAGAAATGCTTAGCTGAGGAGAATCTCCACATACCACTTGACGAAGTGCGCAACGATGAATCTATGCACTTTGTTGAGAAGCCGGTGGAAATTATGGACCGCATGGACAAAGAAATCAAACGTAGCCGTATACCTTTGGTAAAGGTTCGTTGGGAATCTAAACGAGGCGCTGAATTCACTTGGGAGCGGGAAGACCAAATGCGAACTAAGTATCCCCATTTGTTTGATACAGATTCTTAAACCTAATTTCGGGACGAAATTTTCATAGACCCCAAAACTCATATGGTTGATGTTAAACCCACAGCTATAGGATGTGTTGATGGCCCTTTATCTTAGCATCACAAGCGTAACAAGTATATTATACATCATATCCTTCAAAAGCAAATGAACTAAAAGGTTGGCTTGATGTTGTAAAGACGACTCCAAGGGGAGTTTATGAACTCGTACAAGATGTTAGTGAAGTGGATAATGATGGTAATGCGGATGGGGAGCATTTCTTACAAGAGAATGAAAGGATAGAATGCACGGCAACAGATAATCTTCTCCCCATTTCTTTTGCACATGAGGATAATGATGAAGAAGTTGAGTTTGAAGCCACCCATTTAGCTGAAAAGGATTTTGACGATAACAATGAAGAAGCTGATTTTGACAATGAAGATTCTGATGATGAAGATTTTGATTATTCCGAACATAGGTTTTAGTATTAGCTGTTATTTTGGTATAGATTCAAAAGGTTGTTACGTGATTAGGCATGCGATAGTATTATTATATGCAATTCTTTGTGATTCAATGATTCTCACTTTGATAGTGGTTATGCGATAGTAATATGGAGGATTGGTACATGTTTTTTTATTTTTATTTTTATAACTGGACCTGTTGATTCAAAGTTTCTATCTTAACAAATGACAACTCAGGTACTTTTTCTCCGATTAATCTAAAGAAGCCACTAATTTGGTGCATTGGGTTAAAACCATTATGGTAGATATCCAAATCTATTTTGGGTCAAGAAAAGTGAGTATTGTGCTGGTTTGTTGGAGTTTTCATACTCAGGGCATTTTGGTCAGTTCAAACTGATTAAAATGGATGGAATACAGGAAAGTCAACATGAAAGTTAAAGTCAAACATCTTGGTATGATCAACACATGAAAACTGAGGAATATTGATTGTTTGGTGAACAGGGGCATTTTTGGTATTTTAAAATGTCTTTATGCCTAAAGTTAACAATACTTATGATAGTCAAAATTACTAAAATGGCTGGATGATTCAAATTGGTCCAAATGCTCCAAATTAAATTGGCAGCTGTGACATTTGAGCCAAAACAAGGTACACCTCAGTACGTATTTACCGATTAAGCAAATAAACGCCTTTTGTGTAACAAACGAACGATTAACCGAATAGGTCGGGTTATGACCCAGATGTCTCGGGGGGCCATCTATAAGTGATATACGATCTATACAAGCTAAAATATTAGAAATATGGTCTTAGTATGATAGCAAACAAGTTAAACGAAAACATGCTCGTTTAACCACCCGCTATAGATTTAAACGCGAAAGATAGTTACAAACCAAGCATTGTATCATCCGTTAAGCCGAAAAAGACTTACCAAAAACTTATTTGAAATGTTTTAAGCGATCCGTGAAAATATTTTTGATTTTTACAAACATATAGTATGTTTTTATAATTTTACACAAAACTAGCCGAAAAACACTCGTTTTCGCGCTGTTTAACGCACCCGATAAGTTTTTCGCGCCAAAAACCGAACCCGAACTAAATTTGGACTGGGATTTTCGTATTTGGGCTTGAGAAATCAGAAAATTGGGCTAAAATGGGCCCAAGGTGGGCCCATATGAATCCCGATCGCAGCAGCAGCCCCCCCCCCTTTTAGTTCTTTCACATATAAACTAGATACAAGATATTTCTAACATCATTTTCTTGAAAAATCTGGACACAACTTCTTCTCCTGCCAAAACCAGCAAGAAACAAGGTAAAGAGGTCTTAAATAATCGATTTTCGTCTTGTTTAAACTCGTTTAATGCCATAAAAACATGTCTTGATTACTAAAAATCATTCCTAACTATGTAAAAATCCCAAAATGGCCCATAAACATGTTTTGATCAAACACATGGTAAGGAACTTGTTTTGATAGTTTTTTTTTGCCATAAACACGGATGAAAGGGTTGAAACGGCGTTTTTACGGTTCAAAAGTTCGTTTTTTTGCACTAGCCGAAACCCTAAGTTAAGGGCTGTAATGTTGATGAAAAACTGCTTGGTTTGTGATATAGGACTTGTACCTAGCCTACATAGAAGCACAAGAACCTGAAAACTTGATTAGAAAGTCGGAAACGAACCAAACCCGCTAAGGTAATGCCGAAACACTCGCTTACGGGCTATTTAGGTTAAGGTTGTGATGTGCATATTTTTAGAACTTGAAATTTTTCAGGGATATCAGTAACTATGTCAATGAGTCCCTGTTCAAATTTGGTAATTTTTCGACCATCCGAGAATATTTGGCGAATTTATTACCGAATTGGGACGTTTATTTGGGAAAAATAACTAAAATACTTCAAAAATTATGAAATTTTTCTGGGAACTCAGATTTGGTGTATTTTGATCACTTATGAATTTTGGGATCATTTGGAGAAGTTTAAAGGTGTTTTGTTTATTTGCGTTCGTGTGAATTTTTATAGCCGAATTTGGGCCGAAAAGAATACCGCACTAGCTTTTTACATTCTGTAATTGATACAGATTTATTTGGGATATGATTTGAGCATTTAGGAATTTTTTTGGAATTTTTGGAAATTGTTTGGGGTAAACGGACGATTTTCAGGCGAAATATAGCTGATAAAATGAATTTTTATAAATTAATACATCAGCAATAATTCCAGAAATATTTTTATAAAAATCTACATATTTTAATTGATAAGTGGCTAAATTTTCATAATTTAATGATTAACGGTTAATTAATTATGCTAATTTAAAGATTAAACAAATTCAGTTTTTATAAAAACCGGCAAGTTCGCGACTAACGAACCTGCGGGAATATCAAAACACCCAGAGTGATCAAAAATTATATTTTTGGACTAATTAAGTAAAAATGAACTTTTCTATGAAAAACCTGGACAACTCGGATGGATTGTGTGCGTTCATTCTTAAATCAAACTGAATAAACGGAAACGGACCCCGTGGCTAATCCGGAACCCTAATAGGTGATCCTTCTTTATAAGTTAATCATTTTGTTAACCAATACATTTACCCAAACTTATTTTCCCATAACTGCTTTCTGAATGCGTAAACGAACAACTTGGCCCAACTGGAAAAACGGGAATCTGAGTCAAGTTCAGTTTTAAGTATTAGACATTGAACAACATCACAACCTAAACCTATTGCCACTTTCTGGGCATTTCAACTATACTCAGATTAGTTATACAGCCCAGTTTAGTATTGAGATTATAATAATATTAAAATATTAATATTATTATAATATTGATTATAGGAACTACTGATAAGCGGACCGAACAAACCACGAGCTGATACAGTACTGATTATCTACTAAACCGTGAGTTTCATGACCCCACTTCTAAAATGTTTTACGAACTTTTGGGGTGAAAAGCATGTTTGCTTATATCTATATACTTATCTGAAACATGTATTGATGTGAATTATCTAAGAGCTAACACTTGAAAGTCCCCACTAACACAGTGATTAACTTCGAGCCGGTGGCTTGTGAATAGTACTATTGGTTTGACAAACCCAGGCGGGGCCAGCACGGTTGCTGAGACATTATCCCGTTTGCACATGTCCATATTTTTACAAACCAGCTATGTAGTGTTAGACACAGCTACCGGGGCATGTTGTGGGCGGAAAGGGGCCACAGTGGTTGATTGAGCGTGGGAAATGGAGGCACGCAGCACGAACAGTCCAGGCTTCACTATAACTTAGCATAATTACATCACATACATCATTTACATACATACATACATACATACATACATACATACATACATACATACTTATTTCATCATTACAAGTGTTAACTTGTGAATACTCATTACTGTTTTCTTGAAACTCGTGAAATTCACCAACTCTAGTAGTTGACCCGTTTTAAACTGATTTTCAGGTGTACCTAAATCGGAATGATTTGGTGATCTTTTACTTGCCCAAGGTGTGTGGTTGATGCTATGTGATTAGAGGCAAGGGTGTTAGTAGTAAGAACGTATAGTTAACGAACTAGTTTTGTTTGTATCACCTAGACTGTAAAACAATGATAGAACAAATAAATGTAATATATTGTAAATTAGTTTGTAATGTTTCTTTATAAACAATTTGTTGATACCAGAGGTGTCTGTTACATTCCCGGTTTACGCTTCCGCATTGTGCTAGTCGAGGTGTGACAGCAGCTGTAGCATTTGAAAGAATTGCGACTGCGGCGTTGGTTGCAAGAATTGCAACCGCAGCGGTGGTTGCATGATTTGCGACCGCAACGGTGATTGCATGTTTTGCAACAACTTTAGTTGTTGGTCGCAAAATGTAATAGCAGTCGGAAAATGGTTGCAACAGAGTAATTCTGACCGGCGCTTTTTCCACCGCATTTTTAGTTGCAAAACGGTCGCAACAGGGCAATTGCGACCGGAAAGATGATTGTAGCATCTCGGATTTTCCAAACCCGTATTCGTTAACATTTAACCCGACTGGGAATAATTTTAGATTTTAATATTAATCAAAATCAAATATATGTGAATATTTAAGTTTCCTTATATTCATTTTAAGTCCTTCTTACTTTACCTATTGTTTATTCATTATTTAAAACAAACAAGTTCATAAAATGATCAAAATACTAAACTATAGGGACCAAAGTTGTGAAAAATGAAAATTCTACCTCTAGGGTGTCGGGGCGCCACGCGATGGGCTACCTCCCCTTGGTCGCGCAGTGTGGTGGTGAACCTGATCAGAATCTCAAGCCAATCTCGTTTCCTTAGCTCGTTTTGGTATAAAATCGATTATATTAGGCATATTTGAGGGAAGTAAGTACCAAGTAATCATAATATAACTAAAATACAACTCCTAAATCGTTTCTTACCGATCAAGGGTGAATCTTTATGATTATTTCAATGATTTTCTTGTTAAAACCATATATTTTTACCTAAACGAATGATATGTCCATATTTGGTTCGTTTTTGCTTTTCATATATAAACAACCCTTAATCTCCTGCCATAAGGCTTTACACAAACCCTAGAGGAGCCTTCTCAGCCATCCTACCCTCTGTTCATCATCTTTATTCTCGGTTTTTGAAGACATACTCTTAGACGTTTGACTTTGCATGCGTGTGGATCGTTGACTCGTTATATCTTCTTATTCTTTTACTTTCGGGTAAGTTGTAAACTGTAGAATCATTCATATATATTACCTAGTCAATAACCTTCAATCAATTTCGGTGGTTGAAGGGTGTTGACTGGTCAATTCGCTTAAAACTCATTAAAGGGCAAATCAGTCAACAAGTTTGACTTTACGTTTTCTCATACTTCTGGTCGGATTCAACGTTCAGTCTAGAAGACTTTTAATCTCGTAACGTAATTTTAAGGCTACTGACCAAAACCCGACTTCTGACTCGCTGTTCAGATTCTGGTCAGTACCAACTCGCTTAAATCTTAAAACAAACATAACTTGAGTTCTAATCGTCCGTTTGGAGTGATTCCAGCGGAAACGAGTTTGATTTTATTTATATTATCATATCCTAAAATCTAAGATTCTAAATTGTTTTTATCGTTTGACATGTAGTGGATGACTCGCTTATTCGTTAGCTCGCTTATTCGTTTTTGTTAGCTCGCGTATTCGTATTTATATTCGTTTGTCGTTAGTCTAAGGTGAGTTTATCATTCGCCTATTTTACCAAATTTTCTAAACGTTTTGGGGACATATTCGTACCTATCCGTATTTTATACTATATATATAAATCAAACAAATGCATACGTGTAATTGTGAGTGACTTAATCAAATATATGTGCTACATACTTACTTGTGTTAATATTCATTCATTCGTATATTGTGTTGGTATTCATTCATTCGTATATTCGGAGAGGTCCAACGTATTCCCATGTATTGGGTATTTGGGTGCTCATACTATTAACCAACGCCCGATTCGCTTGGCAACAATGTACATACTTGTTTATGGCTTGATTCATTTTCCGCATTTACTACGTTATGCTTATTTATATTGACGTGAAAAACTGGTGATATTCTATCTCAACTTTATGTTAACAAACTCTATTTTCTACGCATATACAGGTTGCTTGAATTGAAGTATGGATATTTAGTCAAGACCTTAGGTTATAATGAAGACAATCGTTAAATCATGTTTATAATCATTTAATTGAATTGTTATGTAATGTTTGTAAACTTGTGTGTATATTTGAAATAAAATAATTAATTAGATATTGTCACTTTTATATTATGATAGTATCTTCGAACTGTGAGCAATCGGATCACGCCACGGCATTTCCGCCTTAGGTTGGGGTGTGATAATGGTCTCAAATGCCTAGTTTTCTTGTAGTGGTTGAGATAAATAAAATCCTAACTGTAGAAGAGTTGAAGAGGAGGAATATTTATATCCATACGAGTAGGTGTGTTTATGTGATTCGTCGCTCGAAACTGCTGATCGTATTTTTACCAACGGTTTGGTGGCTAAGATGGAGTAAGTCAGTGGTGTAAAGTGCCTCGGATTACAGTGTCTTTCGTAAGAGGTCTTTTAAGTCTGTTAAAGTCGGGTTGAGAGATCGAGAACATGTGGCTCACAAATGAAAAGATTTTTATAGCTAAAGAAGTGAAGATTGAAGACATCGAACAAAGACGTTGGGTTTTTTTATACAAATATTAGGTTTTATCCCCCGTATTACGGGGGTTGTTTTACATTTTTTGTTTTTTAATATTTATTTTTTGGATTTCACTTTTCTTTATTGTAAGAAAGTTATTAATATACTTAGAGTTTGATGATTAAAGGGCTTAACAGATAAATGATATACTATAACCCGCTTAAAAGCTATCTGGATTTGGTGACCCATGACACGCTTATTTTCTTTACTATAAAATTGTTTCTTAACTATAAATATTATAAATTTTTTTTAAAAACATCGGATATTAATTTTTAGTATATCGCTATTTTATATGATTTTCATATCAAATATTTGGTAAGATCAATTTTTAATTTAATTTATCCCCCGTATTACGGGGGTTGTTTTACATTATTAGTTTATAATATTTATATGTTTTTTTTTTGAATTCTAATTTTATTTATCGTAAGGTAGTTAATAACATACTTAGGGTTTGATGATAAAAGAGTCTCACGAATAAATGAGATGTTATAACCTGGTTTAAAAGTTATCTGGGTTTGGCAAGACCCGAGACCCGCTTACTTTTTAATATAAAATTGTTCTTAATTATAAATAATATCTTTTTTTTTATAAAAAATCATATAATTTTTATTATATCCCTATTTTATAGGATTTTCACATCAAATATTTGGTGAGATTAATTTTTAATTTAATGAGATGTTATAACCCGTTTAAAAGCTATCTGGGTTTGGTGAGACTCGTACCCGTAAATTCAGGTCAAATGCATAAGAAGCCTTCATTTACAAATAAAGCAATCTATATTTATTTTTTGGATTTTAATTTTCTTTATTGTAAGAAAGTCATTAATATACTTAGAGTTTGAGAATTAAAGGGCTTAACAAATAAATGATATGTTAGAACCCGTTTAAAAGCTATCTGGATTTTGTGACCCATGACCCGCTTATTTTCTTTTACTATAAAATTATTTCTTAATTATAATATTATTTTTAAAAAAAAACATCGGATATTAATTTTTAGTATATCGCTATTTTATATGATTTTCATATCAAATATTTTGTAAGATTAATTTTTAATTTAATTTATCCCCCATATTACGGGGGTTGTTTTACATTATTCGTTTATAATATTTATATGTTTTTTTTGAATTCTAATTTTATTTATCGTAAGGTAGTTAATAATATACTTAGGGTTTGATGATAAAAGAGTCTCACGAATAAATGAGATGTTATAACTCGGGTTTAAAAGTTATCTGGGTTTGGTAAGAACCGAGACCCGCTTACTTTTTGGTATAAAATTGTTCTTATTTATAAATGATATCTTTTTTTTATAAAAAAAATCATATATTAATTTTTAGTGTAAGATTTTCACATCAAATATTTGGTGAGATTAATTTTTAATTTAATTATATATTATAACCCGTTTAAGAGCTATCTGGGTTTGGTGAGACTCGTACCCATAAATTCGGATCAAATGCATGAGAAGCCTTCATTTATAAATAAAACAATATGATAGTTTGAAAGAATTTAAGGAATAATTAGAGAGCTTTAAAAGGTTTCATTTATATATATTATATATAGATTGGTCTTAAATTTAAAAATATTATGTGACTTGATGTAAATTTTTGAGTGTGATGTTTGTTCGGTATAGAAGTGACGGCTTGAAAAAATAATAATAATAATAATAATAAAAAGCACCCACTTGTATTATAATAATATGGGTTTTCAAAAGTTATCAAATGCTGTTCATATTCTGTCACACACTCACTATATAAAATATATAATCTCCCCCAGTCTCACTAATTTTGCAGCAATGGCATAAAATCTCTTCATCTTCATCATAATATTTTTTTCTTTTTGTTTCCGTTTTCTATGTCAGTATTTGGGTCTTGATAACATTGACAGGAAATACATATTTCTTCTTTGCATTGGGATTTTGTTCCTCGTTTTTATTAATCCTTTCATTTCCAATGATCGAGTTGATGAAGAAACTGATCATGAATATTATTCAGTATTTGAAGTGACACAAAGTGAGCTGAAGATGCAGCTGGTTGAAGATGAACATGAACATGTATATGAACACGAACATGAACATGACCATGAGCATGTTCATGAACATGAACATGAATATTATTCAGTATTTGAAGTGACACAAAGTGAGCTAAAGATGCAGATGGTTGAAGATGAACATGAACATGAATATGAACATCATGTTCATGAACATGAACATGAACATGAACAAGACCATGAACATGTACATGAATATGAGCATGTTCATGAAGATGAACATGAGCATGAAGATGAATATGAATATTTGCTTGAAGACGATGATTTTGAAGCATTCATATGGAAAGTAAAACAAAACATGCATGCATTTTGAAGGGTACATCCGTACATATATTAAACTTAGGGGAATCGGAATAATATTGTAATCAGTTGTTGGGTATAGCTTATTCAATGTGTAATCAGTTTTAAGCAGGAACTGTGAAAACTATCAATACAACAAACTCGGCCTATTTCAAAGGCACTTGTCGTCGCTATAGCCTTTTTTGACGACAAGTCCTCAATGGTCGTAATGGAAAAAGTTGCCATAGATGTCGTCGGCATAGGTCCTATCAAGATAGGTCTCATTTCTTGTAGTGCAATATGGAAACACTTGTTCATCGTGCTTGTACTTGTATAAACTCAGAAAAAAAAACTATTCAAATTAAAAAGAAACATAAAGTCTAGTTTGATAATATTAAATTATCAGTATAGGTTGTAAAATTAACTTTAATCCGTGTCACATGTTAACTATAAAGAGTCTTAATGTTAATGATGTTGTTCCAAGTGACAATGCAAATGTCTCATGTGATTCAAGTCAACTTCTATTATTAGAAGTGTTTTATCATTTTATGTGTTTTGGGTTCTCTCTCAAGAACAAACTTTGTATTTTTCTCTTAATAATTAGATTTAGATCTCCAAAATCTTTAGTTGTGGTTTGTAAAGAAAGTAAACTTCTTATTCAATTAATAATAAGATCAAAATAAACCGTTAACGATTATGTAAACAAGAAATCACAATACAATTGATCCAAAACAAAGACGACTCAAC
Organism: Bidens hawaiensis; assembly: GCF_021521415.1. Classification (NCBI taxonomy): domain Eukaryota; kingdom Viridiplantae; phylum Streptophyta; class Magnoliopsida; order Asterales; family Asteraceae; genus Bidens; species Bidens hawaiensis. The sequence continues at coordinate 58,618 of NW_027495458.1, forward strand.
AACTCTCATAACAAGTAAAAACGACATTAACATGATGAACCTTATGAGCAAAACTGAACTGATAGGACGAAACTATAGAAAATATGTAGAGGACAAAAACGAGATTCTACAAGTGTTAGGAACAGAGTGGCACGTAGCAGTAATAAACGATACATGCAATGCTCACATGATTATCACACAATAATGGAAAATAAAAACGATAAACGACATAAGAATTTTACGTGGTTCGGTCTCTGTGGGGGACCTGCATTCCACGGGCTGCCCCTAGGTTATTTAAATAGGTTTAGACAAAGATTACAGTTAATTGATATTAGTATATATTTGTGAATAAGTTAGAGTTTTCAGCTTGGGCCTAGAAACCTAACATGGGTCAAAACCGGGCCTGGGATCTCTAAGCGTTCACAAATCTAAGAATTAGAACTAGTAGACATGAGTAAGAGATCGAACTAGAATTGAATTCAAGCGTATGATTTTGAGCGTGAAATCATATGCAATCATGTTACAAGCCAAACAGAAGAAGTTAACCCAAAAGACTATGACTCACTAGTCTAATGAGTGAGGGAACCCATTTGGCTTATAAACCCCACACTAGTTACCCATACAACCGATGTAAGACAAGTCTCATACCTTGCAATGATTTCAGTCCGTAACATTCAATTCACTCGGCTTTAAACACATCGGCTAACTAATCCAAACCCGGGTTGAAAAATGACAACAGATAATGGGCCAAAACTTGAGAGGCCCAAACTACTACAACATCTTCTGCTGCTTCAAGCCCACGAACACTTTAAAGCCCACATCCTCAACTGACCAACTCTCACAAAATATGAAATTACACACAAAAATATTTAAGCAACAGGTTAGACTAAAACATAATATTAAGCTTGAGTTTGGCTAGCTTACATCAGAGCTCATTTTAATAAACGAACTCAAACCCAAGCTTCATATATGAAGCTTGAGCTAACTCGTGAGGCTAAACGAGCTCATTATTTACATAATACATTAAATATGCTTACATGATAATCACTTAATGTGTTGTGAATTGTGACTCATTAAAGGTGTTGATGTGCTCATGCATACACCATAAGATATGTTTCGATCCATGGAGTTATCCAACCAATCGTACCTCAAGTCGGCCACATAAAACTCATGATATGCGATAAGGCATTCCCCGTCGCTTAATTACACATTAAATGAGTTGCAATATCATCATATCAATCAGACGTTAACCTTTATTACTCTATTAAGTTAATATCTATGAATTTTGGAGTATATACTTCAAAGATGCCAAATATAACGTTCACATTTTTCATCCCATTTTATACCAGTTAGCATATTTATATTCTCTTAATCTTCTAGCTTTTAAACTAAACTGCTTATAGTTATCTTATGTTTGCTACAACAAATGAAATAGTGAATCTACTGTATTAACACCGTCAAAAGAATAAGTTTCTGAGATCTAACTTGAACGTGGCTAAAATAAGGGCACAACTTATTTTTAATAAAGTTTATATTAAAATACGATAGAAAAAATAAGTCAAACTGTATATAGAATTTTATTAAAAACATTGCATATACACAATATTAAAAGACGAGCTAAATTTCAATTTGACATCCTTGTTTTTGTTTCGTTGGTTGTGCGTCCTGGGGTTTTTGCTAGTTCCCGCTAGCGTGTTTTTTTTTTAAATTTGCCGTTAGAAAAAGAAAACTAAACTACAATCATGGGCGGCTCAACGAATATGGAGGCCTAAATCGAAACAAGATTTTGGGGTCTTTTCATGACAACTATTAAGAAAAAAAATTTGCTTATTAAAAGTTTTGAACTCATAACCTATACTTTAGTAACAATCAAGCCAACCACAATACCAATAGATTACTTTGAGTTTACTTTACCCATTATAATATATCTATATATAATGTTTTTTTAGATTTGGGGGCCTTAATTAAGTGTGGACGTAAAACACTAACTTGTTTCCGCTGTCCTACGAGCCACCCCAAGAAAAAATAATAATAAGAGTTACGTTGCTATCTTAGATAAACGTGGTGGACCTACTTATCTTATTCGGGGGTTCAAGGGGTCAAATAAGGCCACTAGTTCGAGGGGTCAAATAGCATCACCTACCAAGATGTTTCATATTTCAATACATGGCGGATTCTTTATAGGAAATTAAATATATTTTTATTAGCATTTGTTAAAAAATTCGTAAAGTATTTTTCATAAATTATGCATTTGATTACTGATGTGTTATTGTGTTGTTCACACTTTTACGATTTTGTATTTATGTTTTTTTAAACAGATTTTAAATTTATTTCTTATTTTTTAAGTGTAAGTATAAGGTTTTTGATTTGATGTGACTTTTTAAAGTTTATTTCTTTAATTACTTGCACGACTTTAAAACTTTAGTTCATGAAGGACAGAAAGTATTCTCCATATATATTTAATTATTTATTAACTGCTAATTTAACACAACTAATTGTTAGTTTAGTTGTTTTTATTCACCATACTAGAGGTCCAAGTTCGAAACATATTCCAACATACATTCTATACATAATTAATTGAATTCGGGTCTTGCCAGGAACAAACACAACATTACACATCCAACTAAATGTCAGCGTATTTCTATCACACAAATTATTTAAAGGCTTATCGTCTGAAATTACAGGCTAATCGATTTTTGGTGATATACATATACAAGTAGCATATAGAAAGGTAAGGGTCACCAAGGTTGGGTACGGTCCGATCTCAACTATTAGTCATGTTATATTGTAAGGGGTATTTCTTTTAAGAGCAAACACGTTATAAAAACGACAAATATCGAAGAAAAAATCACATAAATTTCTTGACTAAATGTTGTTAATATATAATACACTTGGTTGTTTTTTTTCCCCTAAGGTTACTTTTCATCATGAAATGATTAAAAAAATAAAACCTAACTTTTTCTCAACTATATATAGATATATAACACACTTATAGTACATACAAAAGAAAAGAAAAAAAAATGAGCTCTGCAACAATGGGGAACAAGTTAGGTGAACCAAGAGGACCATTTTACACTTTCTGCATCTCCATCATCATAATAATAATTTCTTCTCTTTCTCTCCCTTTTCGATTTCAGTCTTTCGGTTCGAATTTCACGAAATTTCTCGATACCAATGAGAGGCATTACATATTTGTACTTTGTAATGTAATCTTACTCTTCCTATTCTTCGATAGCGGTTCAAATCAAGCAAAAGAGAATGAATGTAATGATCAAGTTGGATATTCGGGAACCAAGTTGGTTCTTCATGTGCAAAATGAACATGAATTAGCAATGGAAGTGAAGAAGATTGAAGAGAAGGTGACGCTAGTTGGTGTGGATGATGATCATCACGATCGAATGAAAGAGCAAGAAACAAAACTTGTTCAAGAAGAAGAAGAAGAAGAAGAAGAAGAAGAAGATGATGATGATGATGATGATGATGATGATGATGATGATGATGAAGAATTTCGCCAAAAATGCGAAGAATTCATAAAGAAAACGAGACAAAAGATGCATTTGGAAGGGAGCCAAGGGACTTAGCCTCTCATTGTAAAATTTACAATACAATAAATATCATATTCAAATGAAATTATTACAATAAATATCATATTAATATTTTTCAGAGTGTTTGTGGATCCTCGCTTTTGTGAATCAGTTGTTGCGCGCATGTAGTAGACAACTAATTTTAAATGAACCCCCATAAGAATATAAATATTGAGACTGAGAGAGATAGTAAGATGGTTAAATAACCGACTTATTTATCGTAACAATGAATGGTGTTATGTAAATAGTAACATCTTATAAGTGTTTGTAGATCGTCGCTTTTCTGAATCAGTGCTATTTAAATCCGAGCAATTGTATATTCGTTAAGTGGATTTCGAGTTTTTACAAATATTCAATGATTATGTTTGTTTTCATGTGCCTTGTTTGTTACAAATGTGGACCTTCTTTTATTTGGGGTTAAAGTTAGGGTTCAAATAAGCTCATTAATTGAAGGGGTTCAAATAACAAATGACCCCCCTTCCTGGATGTTTCATTTTCATTAAGGGTCAGATTTCCATATCAGGAGACAACATAAATGTCTTGATGTGTTTATTTTATTTTCAGTTTCTCATCATACCAAGTTTGTAAAATGTATTAAAAAAAACGACAAGTTGGTTACCTCGTTTAGTAAACGTATTATGGTTCGTGTTGTTCTGTTTTATAAATGTGTCGTATTAACACACCAAAACCTAATAATTTTAATTTCGTATTCGTATCGTGTATGAAATTACGACCCTTAACTGAACTATTGCTAATTGGAATTACTAAGCAACAATGAGATCCTAAATATAAAACAATTTTGCATCCTATACTCAATTACTCAAGCACGCTTTACTGAAAACGTGTTCTAAAATTTTGAAGAATATTATGGAATTAAGCATTATACAAGTGAAGTAAGCACTAATGTTGAAATTGATGAATTTTAAAAAAGTACATGTTATTAATAAACTGAATTTGAAATTACCTTATGTACTTTTAATGAAAGTTTAAAAAATATGTTTATATATTCAATCTTAACCAAAATTGGATAAATAAATAAATTATCACTCCATGGTACACCCACACCCACACCCACACCTACACCTGTATGTGGCCAAAGGCGTGATACCCGAAAACCAACCAAAGACTGTCGTCATAATAGGTGGTCCTTGGTCTCTTCATCCTTGGTGTGCCAATTCTGTGTCCTTGATCTCGGTTTCCATAAAAAATACGTATATATATAGAATTCAATGATTTTAGTAAATTAGTTGAGAGGTCAAATAAGCTCATTGATTAGAGAAGTTCAAATAAGTCAATCAGTCACAGGGGTCAAAATAAATAAATTATGCAGCCCTCCTTTTTAGTTACGTGTCATGTTTCCATATTTGATTATTTATTCAATATCCAGAGCAGTGAAAATATTATATTCTCCTTATATAAATATTTATACTTTCTATTTCTATTTGCCAGATAACAGGGTTATGCAGTTACATAATCAGCGTATGTATTATAGTTAAAACAATATGTATATAGTTATTACAATTAATCGTTTAACTTTGTTTTGTCAAGAAGTTAATGTAATTGTTGTGGTTCTTATATAACTAAAGATGCCATGAATGTTGAAAATAATGTCATATAACAAAAATAAGGAAAGGTGAATCAACCATTTTAGAGGTACAGGGCGTAAAGGAAAAAATCAGGCCTCTTTAAAGAAATGGTTTATGCTTTTGATTTTCTACTTAACATGAAAATTACTTAAAAGAAACTTATACGACACTAAACTGTTTTTAGATGACGTAGGAAAATGATAAAAATGAAATGCATATTGTGAGAAAAAGTTATGTTGTCGAACCAAGTTGCAATGTGTGGTTCTTTTTACAACGAGAGGTTTGCTCCGGTTAAAGGTTCGTTGTAAAACAACAGTTGCTCCAAATAAAAAAAGGCAAGCACGAAAAAAAGATTTGAGAGAAGTTTTCAACCGTTTTGACATATTCTAGTTTTAGCTCCTTTTTATTTGACTCGTTTGACCAAACCCATCTAAAGTAAGCGAGTAAAAAGCATGCGTGTAAAACGTTTTAAAAACAATAGAAAAAAAAAAGATAAAATCCAAAAGAAAATAGGAAAAAAGAAAAAACCTAAAAAGTTATACAAATAAAAGGAATGAAGAAAGTAAAGATTCTAAAGGTACACAACTATGAGTCTATGAAATAAAAATTAATTACTTGTAATTGGGCTTATTTTTGAATTTAGTTTACCTGTCTAACTAGTGAACCAATGGTAATATCCTAGAATTATACAAGTTCATTCCGATACATGGGAAAACTGTAAAGGCATTTCACGCTATTTGTCTTACTACGGTTTGGTGGTGGGAGAAGTTTTGTACTGTAATAAGCTATGTGACGTAAACGTAGATGGTACCCTTTGTTGTATAGTTTACGAATATGCGTAACGAGTGTATGGTGAATTGTCTACTCGAGACTAGCTCCTTGTTGGTTCCGGTAGTCATTTTGTTAACAAAAACATTTTGCTGGTCATTAAAAAAAATAGTAATAAAATGTATGATTTTATAAAGAAAAATTATTATATATTACATTTAACAAGTTTGGTGTCGCTAAGTGCCGATTGGCCACTTGGTGACACCAAATTGGTTCTTGGCATTATGTTTTTTTTTATTCCGGTACCGTAATGAACATAATATAAACCAACCGAATACGCGTAGACTCATAATCTCAACGTCCACGACTGAAAACACTCGAGTTTTATCAACGCCCGGTTTTACCAACCAGCACCACCCCATTGGTCCACCTCAAATTTTTTTATATATATTTTTTTCTGTTTTTAGATCCGGAACTGTAATGAAAGTAACCGAAAACGACACTGGAACTCGTGCCGAGTTACCATCTCAATGTCCGGGACCGACAACACTTGGCTTTTACAACTGCGTGGGTTTTCCGACTAAATAAACGTCGGATGATTTAATTTTTTTATATGTTAATTTGACGAATTTAGTTTTTGGGTTTTAACGTTTAGGCTTTACCAACAGTGTCTATACTGTAACGAGCGTAACCGATAATGTACGAATTCGCGTCGAATTCAAGTAACCGAAACCGATGACATTGCGTCGATTTACCGCCTCAACGCCCGTGACAGACAACGTTAGTTTATCACCACCGGGTTTTTACTGACCTCCGGGTAAAACACTCGTTGAATATAAGAAATAAATGCCAACGAGCTTTAGCTCAATAATCGAGATTGGAGAGGAAATGAAGACTTGGGCTAGACTCTAGAGACTGCAATATCTTCATTTCAAATTCGATCCCTACCGAGTTTTATCGTAGTGGTCTTTTAGACGACAGGTTTTTCCGGAACAAGAGACGTGGGCTTGACTACCCAGTGCTGTCTGTAATCGTGAACACGTGAGGTCGCTTTTACCATTCGTAACCTCAGATAGCCATGACTTTATTCTTTCGTTGTTAAAGAACATAAAAGACAAAGTTTAAAGATGTGAAGAATTTATTTCAACATTTACCAAACTAGATATCTTTTTTTAGAAAACTTAAAACCACTTCAATAAATATAGTCCACAAAAACAAGATAAATCACTTACAAAAAGTGGGTCCCAACTTACAAACACTTCAACTAAACATGATATTTATGCAAGACATCAACAAGATCATATAAACAACACAATATTATTATTTGATCAAAGCAAGATAATAATTATAATAATAATAATCTATCTGCATGGCCACACAAATCAGCCCCTGTTCTTCATCTTCACTGCATCAAGAACCCATTTTTGGTGCAAAGTTGTTAACTTTATCAAGAATAACATCAACCCCCAAATGGGTTTCCAAGATTCACCCAAGAATTGACCCAAGAAACCAGTTTAAGCTCAAATCTTCAAATGGGTATTCTCTTAATGCAGTTTCTGTTCAAGATGGTGAGTACCCAGGTTTCAATTTTATTGAATTTTGTGTTGAGTTTAGTCAATTTAGGATCTTGGTTTTGAAATTGAAGTGTAAAATGCAAGAATTTTGTATTTGATGATTGCATATTGGGCGAGCTTATGCTTATGTTAAGTCTAGTCAGAAAAGGTCAAAATTTGACCTGTGAAAGTCAAAATGTTTAATTTTGTTGCTCACTACTTGCTTTAGCCAATTTTGTTGTTTAATTTTTATTTTTTATATTTTAATATTTCTTTTTAGAAAGACACCTTTTTGTATTGTATTTAGGCTATCACACTCTCTAAATTTGAAAAGCCTTGTCCACTCTGACTAGACTATGTTGTCTTAATTATTGTTTAATTTGATGCTTTTTTTTATTTTATTTTATAATCTACTTATCCATAAAAAGCAAAAAAGATTTCCTTTTTATGAAAAAAGTGATAGGTTTCTAAATTGGCATTGCTAAATCTTGGGAATTTAAAAAGAGTGAATTGTACTTTTCGTCCTTTATGTTCTGATTAAATTTCAGACGATGCTCGTTTAGAAATTAAAACATCCTTTGTGAATACTTTAGTTAAAGAACAATGCCTGAAATTTGTTCGAAACACGAAGGTCGAAATTGCAATCCGCTCATTTAAAAATGATAAGGTAGTCTAAAATTAAATATCTAAATAATGCGCAAATTAGTAAATTCAAATATTCACGTGTTTTTATGATCAAAGTTATGCTCGTTTTAAGTTGAGTCATTTTCTAGCGCACTTGCTTTTATCCAGTTGTTTCAAATACGAGTCTGCTAATTCTTGTATCAGCTTTGTATCACCCTAAGGCATGGTTCTTAACTTCTTGTTATTATTTTTCTACGGTTTTTCAAAGTAGGGGCAGCAGAGAAGCCGTTAGCAAAAGAGCCCGTGTTACCAGAACAAACCGAATCCATTCTTAGTGTAACGGTTGTAGGTGCTTCGGGTGATCTTGCGAAAAAGAAAATTTTTCCAGCCCTTTTTGCTTTGTTTTATGAAGGCTGTTTACCTCAGGTTATTCTCTTAATCATTCATCTTAATGTTACTGTTTTTATATTCAAGTACTAAATCTAAATGTGGGATTCTAATGAAGATGTTTACTGTTTTTGAAGAATTTTGTTATATATGGTTATGCCCGAACCAAAATGACCGACGAGCAGCTGAGAGAAACGATAAGTAGAACATTAACTTGCAGAATCGATAAGAGGTATGAAAAATTTTTATACATTTATAATTTAAAGCTGCATGACAATTTGTAATGAAAAAAACTAAATAATATTGAAAATTGCCGTTTGGCTTGTTTAAAAGTAAAGCCCAAATTTTAATATATAAAAATTATGGATTCTGTAGTTTATAAATTATTACTATAATATAAATAAGAACTTTGGTGCAGCAAGTGGCTTATTGGGCCACTTTGCGGCACCGTATTAGTCAATGAATATTGTTTTTTTAGTTCAGTTACCATGATAAACGTAAATGGAAATCGACCAAACATTATTTTTTTTTGTTTTAGTTCCGGTATCATAACAAACCAGAAAGAAACTGACCGAGTTCGCGCATACTCGCGGCCTTATTTAAGGCCCATGACCGACAACGCTCGGGTTTTACGAATGCGCAATTTTACCGACTGACTACCCCCCCCCCCAACAAATTTGGTCGTTGGTCCACCTCAATTTTTATATTTTTTCGTTTTTTAGTTCCGGTACCGTAATGTACGTAATCAAAACCGACTGAATTCGTGTCAAGTTACCACCTCAATGCTGAGGACCACAACACTTGGGTTTTACCACCGCCCGCCAACCAAATAAACATCGTCATAAATATTTTGCTTTCTTATATGTTAATTTGGCAAATTATTTTTTTGGGTTTTAACGCTCAAATTTTACCAATGGTGTCTATATCATAACGAACGCAGCTGATGCTGACCGAATTCGTGTCGAATCATCATCTTAACATTCGGGTTTAACCAGCGCCCGTGTTTCAACACTGAGGTCTTGCCAGTTGCCCCGGCGCAACGTGCCGGGCTGAAAAACTAGTTCTTCATAATATGTATGTTAAAAATATATTTTTAGTTTTATGCATATAATATGTGTAAATATAAATAATCTGAATGTTTCTAAAAATAAACGAGCCACGAGCTAGCTCAAGTTCAACATTTCAGCTCGTTAAGATAAATGAGCCGAGCCTGAGCTCACCTTGGGTCAGCTCGGTTCGGCTCGTTTACGGTCCGACCTTCAACAATGCAGGCAATTTTATTAATATGTGACATCTTCAGAGAGAACTGTGGTGACAAAATGGAGGAGTTTCTTAAAAGATGCTTTTACCACTCGGGTCAATACGACTCCGAGGAACATTTTGCTGAGTTGGACAAAAAGCTCAAACAGAAAGAGGTTTGATTCATTTCCTTGGTTATTTGTGTATTATTTTGTTTATTTGATCTTTTTGACCAGAACTCTTAATATTACAGGAAGGAAAATTGTCGAATAGGTTGTTTTATTTGTCGATACCGCCAAACATTTTTGTCGATGTGGTACGAAGTGCTAGTTGCAAAGCTTCTTCACAAAACGGATGGACAAGGGTAATTGTGGAGAAACCGTTTGGGCGTGATTCAGAATCTTCGGCCGAGTTAACAAAAAATTTGAAGCAGTATTTAGCTGAGGATCAAATCTTTAGGTATGTGTCGGTTCTAGGTGCCAATTTCAACCCGTTTACTAATGAACGGGCCCAATAAAAAGATTAGCCAAAAAAAGGAAACGGGCCAAACAGGTTGAAACTTGAAAGTCACATAAAGCATATTTTTAGTTCAAGTTATTATTAAAGTTTTAAAAAAAGTCAAAAATTTGGATAAAAACTGTTTCGGGCCAACCCGGCCCATTTCATCCTTGAAGTTGGAAAGTCATTAATTTTGTGAGTATTTATTAATTTTCAGGATTGATCATTACTTAGGCAAGGAACTAGTGGAAAATTTATCAGTTCTTCGTTTCTCAAATCTTGTTTTTGAACCACTTTGGTCACGAAACTACATTCGAAATGTGCAATTTATATTTTCTGAAGATTTTGGTACTGAAGGGCGAGGAGGGTAAGTTTGTTTATAATTCGGTCATTTTTTTGCTTAAATTTTTATTTTTTATAGGTAGAATTAAATGACATGTTTTCTTTGTTGTTAGATACTTTGACAACTATGGAATCATTCGCGATATAATGCAAAATCACTTATTGCAAATATTAGCATTGTTTGCAATGGAAACGCCCGTGAGTTTGGACGCCGAGGATATTAGAAACGAAAAGGTGTCGTTAAATTCTTGAAAATATAGTTTCTTCATAGTTTAAGGGGTGTTTGTAAATTGTAATCATATTTAACACAAACGACTAGGCCTGTAAATGAACCGAGTTGAACAAAATATTATCTGCGTTGGCCCGTTACACAATACTGATTGACTAAATACGTATAGGTCAAAGTTTTGAGGTCAATGAGGCCATTAAGACTCAAAGACGTAGTCATTGGTCAATACAAGGGTCAAAGCAAAGGCGGAAAGACATATTTAGGATACGCTGAGGACCCCACGGTCCCGAACGATAGCTTGACTCCAACTTTTGCAGCCGCGGCTCTTTTTATTGATAATGCCCGGTGGGATGGTGTTCCTTTTCTTATGAAAGCCGGGAAAGCCCTCAATACTAAACGGTAATATAATATAATATAATATAATATAATACTATATTATATTATAGTATTATATTATATTATATTATAATATAATATAATACTATAATATATTATATTATATTATATAATATAGTATAATATTATATAATATTATATTATATTATATTATAATATAATATTATATAATATATTATATTATAATATAGTATTTGTTATAATATAATATAATATAATATAATATAGTATAATATAGTATTATATTATAATACTATATTATATTATATTATAATATAGTATTTGTTATAATATAATATAATATAATATAATATAATATAATATAATATAATATAATATAATATAATATAATCAAAGTCGTAGATTGATGTCGCCTCGCTAAATGCTACGATGACGAGATGGTGTCGGTGGCTCTAAGCATCAACTAATCGCTTGAATCTTATGTCTAGCCTATAATATGGTATTATAATTATAATATAATATAATATAATATAATATAATATAATATAATATAATATAATATAATCAAAGTCGTAGATTGATGTCGCCTCGCTAAATGCTACGATGACGAGATGGTGTCGGTGGCTCTAAGCATCAACTAATCGCTTGAATCTTATGTCTAGCCTAATATAATATAATATGTCTTTTTAAAAGTGGCCCGTTTTGACTCTGATCCGTTTTGACCCGACCTGCAGGGCAGAGATAAGAGTTCAGTTCAGACATGTTCCAGGTAACCTGTACAAGAGAAACTTTGGGATGGATATGGATAAGGCTACAAACGAGCTCGTGCTTCGTGTGCAGCCCGATGAAGCTATTTATCTCAAGATTAATAATAAGGTTCCCGGTCTTGGAATGAGGCTCGACAGAAGCGACCTGAATTTGCTCTATAAGATGAGGTAAAACTCGATAGGAATGTAAATGAGCCGAGCTGAGCCTGACCTCATCTAGGCTTGAGATCGGGCTCGTTTAAGTTGTAATTTTTCTAGCTCGAGCTCGACTCGTATATTATTTATTAATTAATTTATGTATATTTATTTTTATATAATTTAATTATAATTTTATATGTACATAATATATATTATTAGGTTATATGTGTTTTGGTTTCATAACTAATAACTTTTATTACTATTATTATTATTATTATTATAAATAAAAATTATGGTAATAATAAGGCTTGCTTAAGCTAGTGAGCCAGATCAATAAGTGAAGTTCAGGTTCGGGCCCATTTATTATTTGTTAATTAGTTTATATATCTTTATAATATGTAATATATATTATTTATTTGTTTTTATCATGATTTTATATTATTATATATAACTATTATTATTGTTATAAAATTTATGTGTTTAATTTAATATAAAAATTATAGACATAGCAGGCTTGCGAGCCAGCTTTAGCTCAATGACTGAAGCTCGGGTTTGGGCTCGTTTATTAAACACGCTTACTTGTAGGCCAGAGATCGTTTACATCCCTATGTAAAAGATTTGTTTTACCTTTTTTAAGACTAGAATTTGTTATCCAAGCCCAACAAGTTTAGCTAAACGTGTTCATTGGGTTCAACCCGAAGCATCTTATTTTGTATGTAATATAATAATGTAGGTACCCGAAGGAAATCCCGGATGCATACGAGAGGCTTTTATTGGATGCAATAGAAGGAGAAAGGAGATTGTTTATAAGAAGTGATGAGCTTGATGCTGCTTGGTCTATATTCACACCATTATTAAAAGAACTCGAAAGGAAGAAAATTACACCGGAATTGTATCCTTATGGCAGCCGAGGACCAGTCGGGGCTCATTATCTAGCGGCAGAGTATAATGTCCGGTGGGGAGACCTCGCCGGAGATGAATGATTTCATTTGTTATGTATATACTCGCTTTTTTTTTTTGGTCATCTTACTTCTTGTGGGATTATGTTTCTCTTGCTAAGTGGTTTCTGTGTCAAATGTGAACTATTTTAATAAAGAAGCTCGAGCTCGAGCTTTACATCCCGCGCGATTGATTATTTTCACTTATTATTTATATGAATAAAATAACTGCTCTTCTATATCATACACATGTAATTGCATAATAATATTATTATCTATGAAATTATGACGAAATAACTTAATATTATGTATTTTGTTGTATATAAAATTGTAATTATAAATACATATGTAAAATCATATGTTTAATAAGCAAAAAAAAAAAAAAAAAAAAAAAGCTGAGCTTGAAGTTTAAATAGAACTTGAAAGGAGCTCAGTTGATGCTCTTTTAAATTATACATGCGAAACTTAATTTTGATTACAAAAGCTTAATTTTGAAAATGATCCATTACATCTTCAATCGCAAGTTTCTAATGGATTCTTTTTCAACTAACAAATGTAAAAAGCATTCATATAATTATCACGCATGCAATTACGTAAATCTATTTTTACATGCTTCATTGAAGAAAAACGTCAAAGTGAATCAAATCATTCAAGTATAAATGTTTGTAATTGTTGCTTTGCTGCCTCATCATATACAAACTCAAATGCCTTCATGTATTGTGAATCTCATGTGCTTGTTTTTCTGTTAACATTGCCCCGAAATTTCAAATATATTCAAGCACTCAATAACAACTGAATATAACTGAACCAAACGGACAGTGTTGCTTTATGACTAGAACTCCAACATGTATGATGCATCTTTAGCTATTACAAGAGAAATTTCTTGATTTAAACCACTCTCAGTTTCAATTTCTGAACAAACCTATTTCTTCTTTCGGTTTCTCTTTTTAACTTTCTCTAACCATATCTATTTGTTTGCAAATTGGGTCTTAGTTCTCTAATTTAGAGGTGCATAGACCAGGTATTTCTAAGAACCGGAACTGGGTAGGGTGTGGTCAACAAAAGTCAAAAAACAGGTGGGGTAGGACTGGTTCCGGTATAGTCGGGTATTTAACCGGGTTTTCCGGGAGGGGAGGGGGGGGGGGGGGGGGGTTGGGCCGGGTCGAGTTTTAAATGGGCAAAGATGGAACTGGTTCCTGCGGAGTACAGATCTGGAGAGAAACCTAATACCAGGTCGGGTATGGGTAAAAACCGATTCTGGATTATATCCGGAACGGGGTATTTTGTGCACCTCTACTGTCGTTTAGTCGGGGATTTGGGAAAACAAGAAATTGAGTTATATAGTAAATGGATAATAGACATATATCTATTATTGGGCTTATCAAAAGGATAACTAATCTAAATTAAAGTAGGTTTTTTAATTTTCAGCGGACTCAACTTACAAATAAAATACTAGCATACTAAATAATACTCTTTTTTTCTTTTTCTTATTAAGTTAGGTTTCATACCTTCATACCCAATGAGGCCAATTTTTTTTTCATAAGATCAATGGAGTCAAATGTCAAAAAAAAAAAAATAATAAATAAAAATTAAGGTATTTGAAAATTGGTAGTTATACGTTCTACATAACCCACAAAAAGACTGGTGTCGGCTGACCCCGACCCGTCTTACTACCGATTTTGATCCGACGTGCCATGATCTACGTACGGACATATAAAAAGACATTTTTTAGAGACTATGAATATATAATGTATATAATCAAGATAGCATATGTTATAGAAAAAAGTATATATCTTTTTGGTGTATACAAGTATATAATTGACTACTCAATTTGATTTTGTCTTTTAACCAAACTTTGTTAAGAGATACGCTAATTGTATCTCATGGTATATATATGACTTTTTCTGACATGTTTTGCAAAATTGTCTACTTTGAATTTTATTCTCCTAATAAAAATATCTTGTCTCTAGTATTTGGATTATATACTCTTTGGCATTTTAAGATAAGTTTAAACTGAGTTGTCAGTTTTTTACAAACAATAATTAAAATTCAGAACTTCAACTTAACCATAAAGCTGGTCATGTTAATATGATACACATGAGGTTATGAGTGTCAATTTTCACACCTCATATTAAAACTTAATTAGGAATCCGATGGTCTTGGCATATGCTCAACCACATAAAACAGCTAACAACATTCAGAATAACTAATAAAGTTATAAAACATTTTTTTCATATAATTTAGTGTTTTTTTAACAGTTTCTTTCATTAAACATACGACAAAACTAGCTAGAAGCTGTGCCGACGAACAAACAAAAACATCAGAAAGAAAAATTACATCAATCTTGCCAATTCAACAACTTAAAATACGACCTACTTTTTATTCAAAGAAACGACAAAAACTTAATGTTCTTCATTATTTAAGTAACCACTACAGGCTTATTATCATAAAGAACCGCATTTCTTTTTTTCTAAATACTCCACAAGCAGTCATAAGACTGTTCACTTTGGAGGGGATTCGTCGCCCCTCCACATTATCACCACATAGAAAACGAGGCTTCGAAGCCTCTCTCCATAACGTTCGCTATGGTTTAAAGCCCCTTTACTAGGTATGCATGTATGTATTGCTTGTGTGTGTGTGTGTGTGAGAGAGAGAGAGAGAGAGAGAGAGAGAGAGAGAAGCACATGGCCCCACCCTTCCCCTCCATGACAGGGGGTGTCCGGATGAAGCCCCAACCCAAGCCGCCCCCTCCATGCTGCCCCACGGTGATGTTTGGGGCTTCAAAGCCTCTCCAAGCCGCCCCAAAATGTCCACAGTGGATGGTCTAACGATCCCTTGAAGCACTTTTTTCTTTGGGTTGCAAATAGGAGTCGGGCTGTGTAAAGTGAGAAATTCTCAAACCAAAAAAGCAAAAATGGGAAGAATTTTATACCAAGAGCTAATAGCGGACCACACTTGATTTGCACCCGGACATTCGATGAACAAGTATGTTAAACTTTCACAAGTGGATCAAGAATCACAACCAAATAGAAATCGTAGGTTTTGCTCAACAAGCGACTCTTTGTTTTATTAATTCAACAAAACGAAAAACAGAAAGCAGAATACATAGAAAATAAACAAGAACGTGGACTATATATATACCCATACAAATTGACTCCTAAGCAAACTAGGACTTTGGTAACTGCCTTATCTCGTAACCAAAAAGATAGGCAAACATAATTGACTCAAACACAAACAACTAAATAAGATAATGATAACAATTATTTAAATCATTATCTCGATCTCCTCCAAACCACCCCTTCGAGATCAACCGAACCACCCTTTGATGTTGTAATTTTTATCAAAGTAGACTAGCATTCTCGGTCGCCCCTTCACGTACATAGTTGAGGAACTTTCCGAAAAATAACATGTATATCAAAAGTTTATAAGCTCTCATATTCACTTCTCAATATATGTGTTTCTCTTTATTTAATTAATTTTATAGTGTTATTTTCCTTTTTATGATACTCTTTCTTTAACACAAACTCACAAAATATAAAAAAGATGATTGAATCTCTAATTATAGCAAACTTATAGTTAGCCCGTCATTAAATCTTTTTTTACTTTTATTTTTTAAAGGTCACGTTTCATTAGAAAAATTAGCAAGTAGCTAGCCAACAAAACAACATAAATTCAAAAACAACAACCTACTTAAATGTTTAATACATCGAATGTTCCCCATTTCTCCCAATTAACGCCTATTTCCTTTGATTGTGAAATCATCCAAAGAAAGCATTTTGATTTCTTCCACAATCTTAATTGGGCATGCTCGAGTTATTAAAGATCTTATTATTTCTTGTCATCCATACACACCATATAGTGATCCAAGATCTTATTAAAGATGTTGGTCACTTTGCATGGATTTTGGATTCACTTGTAAAGATCCATGGCGTCACCTAATGCAAAAGCAAAGAATGATGGCATCTTGCACCAAGATGCTACGCTTTGCCAAACCAAATCCATCCAACGGCATGAAATTAGAAGGTGATCCACCATCTCTGGATACTCCAAACACATTGGGCACGTGTGTTATGCCAACCGGGATGTTTCTTCTTAGTAAAGCCGTGTGAGTTGCAATCATTCCAAAAAAGCTCGATCTCTAACGAAAAATATTCACTTTCTTGGGAATTCAATTTACCCACACGTAGTGATTTTGGTCATCATTCACAGGTTCATCTATTAACCTCCTCATCGATCGAACATAAATATTAACACTCGTGAAAAACTAAAAAAGTCTACATAATAAAATTGGTTTCAACTTTCAAGATAACAAGGTGTATAATTTTGTTTTGTGTAATACATTACGAAATTATAGAAATAGTTAACTTTAATGTTAAAACCATATAATACACATGTAACCAGCATATAAAAGATAATCGAAAATGCTAGAAGAATGAAACATAAATGGTTAGATAACCGTATATCATATCACTTTCAAAGAAAAGGGTTAGGAACATATTAGTGGCTTTGAGACGAAAGTCCCTTTGTAGTAATAATAATAATAATAATAATAATAATGATAGTATTCTTGCATAATTACATGTATAAAAGAAGTTATGTGAATAAAAAGAATGATAAGAAAATGATGGTATATATGAGCCGGGACCAGCTTGCATCATTAATGGTAGGGAGGCAGTACAGTCACATAAAAGCAGGAGAAGGTTGTACTTGTTCAGATTCAGCTATATGTCTGGGTCTATTCTATATCTATGTATGAATCCAAAATCCATGCACAGTGACCAACATCAATATTCATTCTTGTCTTCTTTTTCTCTACTTTTCAAATATGAACTATACCTTGTATAATCAAAGTAAAATGTTATGTTTGCAAATAGATTTTCTGAAAGATCCAACCAGTTTTCATCTGAAGGGATTCTCTCTTTTGTTTTGGTTATGTTAAACATATCTTTTCCGATTGTTTTTATTAAATATACATTTTATCCTAACTAAATCCGTCACGCTCTCTCTCACTAGTTTTACTTACAAGGGGTGCGTTTAGTATAGACTGGGCACGTTTAGTTAACTTATTACTTTTGTAGTTAAACCTTTAATTTATGATACAACTCAATTTAAATAGTTATAGTAATAAGTTTTTCCTTTAATAGTGATATACAAAAATTCACTTCCCCCATCCCACCCCAACATACAATTGAATTCCCTGCTAGTAAGTACATCTGCCCATGATTATAGGTACTGCTATGTTTTTAAAAACAAAGTCAAAATACAGAGAACATTTGAAAACATGAATAGCTATTGAGACAGAAACAATTGAATATAACTTTCCAAGAAGAAAAAACAAACAAAAACATGAGTAGATGTTATGGGCATTGTTGTGGGAATTTGAGACTGGGGGGATGAACTAAACTAACTACACACTGAATGATTTGGGGATAGAAAGTTGTATACAATATATATCTTTTTGGGAAGAATTAAACTAAGAACTTTAATAACATAAAATAGTTAATTAGAGTATTGGAAAACATATGTTTTATATTTGTATTTGAAGAATATGATGGAGAGGACGTGAATTATCAAAACAGATGAAAAATCGGTATTGTCATCTCTATAAAAAAAGATTTAGAATTTTTAGTTATTTATCAATAATTTCTTCTTTTGTATATGTAGCAGCTGCTTCTTTGAACGAATATCATCCTCAAATGTTGTCTCTAACTACTACAAATGAAGAAAACCAATGTCGTAGCTATAATACACGTCACAATAAGAATGATCATTTTTGTTTATTCCGTTGTTGAAAAGTCATGTGTTGTGTCTCCCGGATCTGAATGATTCTTAGAATATGTAACCCTCCTATTTGGATTATTAATATTACGATATAGTAGACTATTTTAAAGTCAACTGTGTAACAATGATAATGCGGTATGGATGTGTTGGGGTTAAAGAGGGTTACATATTAGCTCATGTTTTTAGTGTCTCCTATCTAACTAGACTTAGTGTTAAGCCACAAAACTTGATTTATGACTTAGTCTATTTTGGGGGGAGAAACTCGCATGACTTTCTTAGTCAAAATATTGCGTGTGCACTCGCGCGCATGTGAGAGAGAAAAAGGAGGGGGGGGGGGGGGGTAGAGAGAGAAGAAAAAATCGGAAACAAACTAAAACCTAAGATTTTTTAGAAATAGAAGTTGAAATCAAAGGTGAGGATTAACATGTCATCTTTAACGAAAGGAAACTTATTGTATAATTAATAAGTATACTTTAACATAGAATTTAGAATTTTGGGTAGTTATGAGTTTTGATCAGGGTTATTATACATCTTTCTAACGACCTACATAGGGATGAGCAAAAATCGGTAAGGTACTGAACCGGTACCGGTATCGAAATCGGTACCGATTTGGTACCGTCGGTACCGAATCTGTACCAAGGTTTTGAGTTTTCAGGACCGGTACGGTACGTTACCGGTATTTCCCGAATTTTACATTAAATACCGGTACCGAACCGAACATTTTGGTACCGGTACCGGTACCAAAAATTTGCGATTTTCAGGATCGGGATTTTCGGTACCGGTATCGGTCGGTACCGGTGCGGTACCGAGCTCATCCCTAGACCTACATATATATACATACTAAATTGTTTCTAAGCTTGTATTGATGTTGTGGGATTATGATAAACGAGAGAAGTTGTGCAAACTATAACTTATTAACCGATAATGCTTTTTATCGTATAAAAAATTTTGTTGACCCTCGTAACTTCCACTTTAGTTGTTATGACAAATTCACTTTAGTAACAACGTATATTGTTTTCTTTTACAAATTTTGGTTATAATAAAAATTAGTCGGTGTTCGTTATATGCAGATAATGTTGATCCTTCTTCACATTTGAATTCCCCTCAACAAATAAATTGGAAGCTAGATAAATGATATAAATTAATATTGACCAATAAATAAATTTTAAATTAAAATTCAATCTAACTTTAAAAAATGATAAATAGTAAAATTTAAGAATTAAAATATCAGTAATATTTACAACAACAACCGTATCCAGTAAATCTCACAAATAGCAAAAGCTTTTGACAAAGTCTAGGATGGTGTTACGTAGGCAAACATTACTTCTACCCGTGAGGGTAAAGAGGCTATTTCGAAAGAGGCTCCCGACTTCAACATAGAAATACACATGTACCAATAACAATATAGTGATAAAGTAGCGTAGTAAAATACAAGCACATATGATATCATATGATCTAAACAGACATACCAACAAAAAAACGATCGCATTCAAAGTCCATTAATCTTAATTCTACATCTTCATGAACTCTTATCATGGACCATGTCTATCGGCGGATCCAACTACAAAATAGGTGGTTCCCAGGAACCACCCGAGTTTCAAAATAATAGTGTGTTGATATATAGAAAATAATATACTGAGCCACCTTATAAAATAGAAAGGAAGCATCCTTATTAGAATATAAGCTGCTGGTATAGTGGATAAGTTTTTGAATTGGTTAATTGAAGGTCACATGTTCAAATTTGTTTTGCACTACTTTTTTTAATTTTATTTTCTATGCGGCCTTTTAGAATTCATATCTGTTTTACATTATTTTTTAAAAATTTGTTTTCTATGCATATTTTTAGGGTTTCATAAACCAAAACTTTTAAACAAAGGTACAATTGCAAACGTCGCTCTCCATCTCTCTCCCCTCTCCACCATGATTAAGCAGGTGCCACACCTCCTTCCTCAGATAGTCCGGCCAAATGATTGTATTTATAATATGTAATGATTTCAAAAGATAAAAGACTCATAGGGAACAAATATAAGTATTTTTTAAATTCGTAAAAACCATTATTTATATTATGTGTTTTTTTTTTTAATTTTGAATGACGGTGTCTTTTTATAATTTTATCATATTTTAATTATGTAGGTCCCCAGGCGGGTGGATCTAACAATAATCTTGGATCAACCGAGCTTAGTGCTAGCGGAAATCACATTAAGCCACCTAAGCGGTATCGGATCTTGAGATGTTATTTCAGGTTCTAGAGAGAGAGAGATGAGAGAGAAAGAAAGATATGTGTGAGTTAGATAATCTTGGCAAAAGGGTATTCTTCTCATGGCATGTTTCCTATTTATAGAGGAGCATGCATGAGAGTTTTCTTTATTTCCATAGTGCCCAATGGGCTTGACTACAAGTTTTTCCCTTGGGCCATTACATACAAAAAGAACTATCAAAGCCCAATACATATAAATACAATACAAAAGACTAAACTAGACAAAATGGGTCTAACAATCTTCCTCTAGTCTTTAGTATTGGAACCCGTCAGTGTCGTAGACCAAACATTTGTCCTCAGTTAGTGGAAGTTCAACAAGTCTACGCACGAACTTGTTGAAGGCTTCAACTATCCGTTCTGTATTTTGACGACTTGGATCCTTAACGGATCCTAGCGGTGAGTTGTAGAGCTTATTCACATCCTTAATGAGTAGTCCCATAAGCTCATGCTCGTCAAAGACTCTGATCTCGTGCATATCACGGCAATGGATGACGGCTTCACCGGTTTTATTGTCAAACTCCCAATCAATGAAATCTCGGAGAGTGTTGGGAAGATAAGGCTCACCATGATAAATTTCGTGACAGTCTTTCGGCACTCTATATCTTCACATAGTGCGAGGCTCTCCGGTAGCTGGGTCTATCTGGTTCTTGTACTTGCGACCCTTATTTGGCTTGAAATCTTTGTAGTTCACTTTAGCCTGACGATGTAGATAATCGGGGATCCAACTTTCTAGCGTACTTCCAACTCCACCATGACCTAGAGCTTTTCGTAGATAATTGATATCAAGCTCTGGTAACGACTTCAGCTCGTGTGGTTAAGATAGATCAGATCGCCGCTGTATCTCCTGATGGCCCAAACGCTATTCCTCTTATCATACTTTGCATAAACAATTAGCGAATCATCATAATAAGGGTAGTTGAGCAAGTGGGCACACGCACGACTTGACACAATGTGCGTCTTTCTTTTCTTCTTTTGTGGTTCTTGTGTCAAGTTTGCCGTTGGATTGGAGACGGGATCAGCAGCAGGAGTCTCTGAAGTTTGAACTTGAGCTGGAGGCGTGTCTGGATTGGGCGAGTAGTTGATGCAGTCATCTTCAACCCCCTCCTCTGTAATTGGTTCAATAAGTTGGCCCAAGTTCTTTCCCGCTTCAATAAAGTCATCCATAACACCTGTAAAATCATCAGGAAACAAATCTTTATACATGTCAGTAATCTCTGTGTCGTGTTGCCTGACTTTGCCGGCCGAGTCGTGATCAACAGGGTCTTGAACTTCATATTGAGCGTGTGGAGGTGATTGAGTGTTAACCCCACCCCCACCTCCTACTGATCCGGCTCCTCCATCTCCACCGTTCCCACCCTCATCATCACCATCGTCATCATCATCAAACCTATTATGAACGTCATCGTTGTCATCGTCTTCACCATCATCATCATCTTCGTCATCACCATCATCACTTTCATCCTCAACATCTTCATTTTCACCTTCCTTTCCACCACCAATACCACTAGACTGGCCGCCCTGTTGTACTAACCGACCAACAATCACCTCTTCTTCAGGCACCCCAACCTGGGCTCCTCGCAAGGCCACACTCGGACTTGCGGTAGGCTGTGAAACACTAGCCTGAGAAGTCAATCCCGACCTTCTCCAACTCTTGAAAACTGTATCGAGTCGATCCTCCAGACCGTGAAAGTCATCTTCATGAATACCCATAAGGTCTGAGGCCGCTTGATATTTGCTCACCAACTTTTCGTTTGTCTTCAGTTGGAGCTCATTAAGACGATCATGTTCCATAACCTTTTCTTGAATCGCCTCCATTTCGGCTCTGAGTGTATCGAGGGAAGCGGATGAAGTAAGCTGATTCTCTATGCTTGTGACTCTGGAGTTTGTAGCTTCACTCTCAACATACCACTTTCTTGTTGCATCCTCGATCTTCTTATCAAGACTTGTTCTGAGAGCACTTGCACTTGGTAAGCTCCTTTCAAGTGTGGTCAACCTGTCTCCAAGCCTTGAATGATCTGCTCTCAAGTTTGCGTTTTCAGAGGCTTCTCGGTTCATCAACACTTGCAGATTCTGGATTCGGGTATGAAAGGTGTTAGTCAATAATCTTTGATTTTCAGCAAGTGCATCGCTTGCTTCCTTCTGCTCTTCCAATACCCTTATCCTCTCCTTCAGAGCAGCCTTCTCTTTCTCATCCTCAATCGCCTTCTATTTCATGTCTTTGATGAACTTGAGGAGCACTATTTCTCGTTCCGCCCTTTTAGCGTTGGATTCCTCCAGTGCGACGATCCTATCGAGGATAGGATCGGCGTATACTGGAGGTGTCGACGATTTCCCTCAGGCAATGGGTTTGGGAGAATGATAGTGGATGGTGATGTGATGGACATTATGGGTGGTGAGATTGTTTGCAAAGGTAGGGTGATGGGTTGGGTGAGGATTGGTGAAGTAGTAGTGGTGGGTGGTGTTGGTTGTGTGACAGGTGGTGTTATGGATTGGGTTGGGGAAGTTATAACGGTTTGGATCCATAAGCTGGTTGTTTGGATAGGTGAGCTGAAGACGGATGATGTGAATATGGAGGAGGTTATTGGTTCAGTGATTGGTTGTGTGGGTGGTGTTGTGATTTGGGAAGGTTCGGGTTTGGTTTGGTTGGTTGTTTGATTGGAGTTGTGGGTTGGTCTTGAGGTGGCGAGGGTGGTATTTGGGGTAGGAAGGTAGATATCGGTTGGTCTATTAGAGTGGGTTCAGGTGAGGATTCAGGTGAGTCATGGAGTAAGGTTTTGGTTTTCTTGGATTTGGCTTTCTTTATGGTCTTTGGCTTCTTGTAGGTAGGAATCTGTATTTTGGTTACATCCAATTCTTTCAGGGCTTTGGCTAGGGCTTCTTTGGTGATCTTGGGTTGGTCAGATGGTTTGTCTTTTGAGAGAATCTTGACAAGAAACTTGGATGACTTCTAGGAGTCCCCAAGTTTCCTCAGACGCTTCAAGGGCGGCTGGTCTTCCTCTTCCTCCTCTAGCTCAACAATCTTGCCCTTCTCAGTCTCCTTCCTATTTAGATCATGCTTAGCTTTAGTGCGGTCCTCAGAAGGCTCTTCAGACGAATCGGGTTCAGCCTTAACCTCTGGCTCATCCTCCTCATCACTCTTAACATACGCCTCATCCCCAGTAGACTCTGTTTCCTCAAACAATCAAAATTTAGGACCCGGCCTTGGTCCCATATACTGGTATCCCTTGCCCTTGGTGCTTAACAACACACTAAAAATTGAAGTCTTGATCTCATTCACGTGATAAGGCTCTGGAAGGGATTTCTTGTCTTTTGCTTTTTTCGATCCGGCCTTGGAACATCTGGGATCAAATCATCCCAAAGCAGCTGTACGAATCTCGGGTACATGAGCCAGGTAGCCTTACTTCTGATATTCCCCAACATACACAGGAATATCCTTCGAGAGTAGTTGAACTTCTCTCGAGTAGTCAATGCAAACATGATGCGGACCCAGTCAGCCCTCATGCTGTCAAATCCTCAACGAATATCCGCAAAGCAATGAGTGACGATGTGGAATAGAAACCTCCAGTATGGTGGGAGATGCTTCTTTTCGAGGCTCTTCCACTCGGTGTCATTTGCCATTTGAGTAACAAAGTCAACTAGCCACTTTCTGTCTCCTTTCTCATATGTGTAATCTGGCTCGTCAGCAATCCTTAAAACCCGTCTAATGTCTGCTTCAGTGATGGTTAACTCCTTTCTTGCAACCTTTGTTGTAAACGATAGGGAATCATCAGCAACCTTGGCAAATGCCCATAAATCCAAGACCCACTTGTAGTAAATAGCTGGATCGGCAGATATAGCATGTGCAAGGGGTGATTGCTTAAGCACCTTGACCATAGACATGAACGCTTTGTCCTTTCTAGACTTTGGAAGCTGAAGGGCACAAAATTGATTATGTCCCTGAAATCAATACCGCAAGATTATGAGAATATCACCATTAAATAAAAGCAAAACAAGATAAGTTATATATACATATGCCTTAAATATTTACATATTTCTTAAGTTAGTTAATTTTATATAGTCAATTAATAATGTACAAAAAAAAGGTTAATTTTAGTCAATTCATAAGTCAACAAGTCCACTATGTACAATGGTTAAGTCCAAACCAGACCAAGTGTCCAAACATTCTGATCGTCCAAAACAGTCCAGTAGCTATCAGTATTAAAGTTCTGAAAATTCTCGAAGTGTGACTTTTTCGCATGGAAAATTTCGCATGGGTCCAGTTTCGCTTCGCATGGACATGCGAAGCGCAACAGAAACCCATTTCGCTTCGCATGGTCATGCGAAGCGAGACGGAAACCCTTTTCACTTCGCATGGTCATGCGAAGCGAAGCAGAAATCCTTTTCGCTTCGCATGGGCATGCGAAGCGAAACACAACCTTATGCGAAAAAGTTCCACTTGTTACATTTTGATTCCTTTTTCATTCAATGGTGTCGCCTAGCCACGAATTAGGTTTCTAGAAAGATTGAACCAGAAACCCTTTGGATTGCTTGGTTAATTTAACCTATGAACACATTAACAAACCCTACAACTACAATCTTCACAAACAAACCTATAAACTAACAATTTAATGATGATAATCACAAATCTGAGGTTCTAATAACAGAATATGTCCATGAGAACATCACAAATCATGTGATCTGTCTTAGATCTAGCCGATGGTTCATGAGAACCGCCGTCTCGATCCACGAGAACCCAGAAATAAAGATGAAAGAATGAACTGAGATGTTTATGACGTTATACCGAAGGAGCATGATCTGGATTCAGAGGCATAATTGATAATGAAGGGTCGGATCGTTGAATAATTTGAAAGGAAGTTAGTGTTTGAAATTTGAAGATGAGTGAGAAGAGAGAGAGTGAAAAGTGAAAGTGTTTGGTGAATAGTGAAAGATATTTTGGGTTTCCCATTTATATAGGGTCAGCTTATCTCGCGATAAGGTCAAAACATCGCGAGTATTCACCGAAAATACACCCTCAGTCCTCGGTCTTAAAAAGAATTTGCATTTTCAAACCCAAAAAACATTTACTCACCGAATCCAAATACTTGTTTAATTTTTATAGTTTTCTTTTGTCGGTCCAATACTGTTAAACTTTGCACTGACAATCCTTTTGACAAAGCAAAACATAAAAACAAAACAAACGAAGAAAGAAAAAAAAGAAAAAAATAAAATTAGAAATAAAATTAAAAATAAAACAAAAATAAAATAAAACAAAAATTAAAAACAGAGCTTAAAATATTAAACTTTACAAGTACTTAGTATTTTTAGAAAATAAAAACAAAATAAAAGAAAAATAAAAGCTTTCGTTAAGTTAAGAGTAATATTGAATTAATCTACATAGATCTTTTCTTTATTTAATTTACAAAGAACGATCGCGACATGGAATCATATTGGTTTGCAAAGCCCTAGATCGCGTTTCCATTTTGAAATTATTTTGACACAATTTCATCATTAACTGCAGATATTGTCCGTTTATTAAACTTGACAAATGTTTTGGTGCTAAAGTGATACATTTGAAGTTCAATTAGGCACGGTGCTTATGTGGTCCCCACGTAATCAGACATGTTACTAATTCCATCATATCTCGGGTTTACTTTGTGTTAACATATCGCCTCAACTTGACTTAAACCTTTCTGAGTTGATCACAGTATTCCTATTAACACACAAGACACTTTGTCTCTGTACATTTGACTCTTTGTACACTTGACTCGATCTAGAAAGATTAAAATAAAACAGAAGTTCAGGCCATAACAATCAGGTCAGATAATACCATATTATCGCGCAGAGAAAGTCCAAGGCTTGAACAAAAGAAAGAAAACAAAACAAAGCAGAAGACTCAGGGCCTTAACGATCAGATCTTGTATGACTACAAACGTAGAAAGTCCAAGGCTTGAGTCGAAAATAAATGAAGAAATAAAGCAGAAGTTAAGATTCCTAGGACTGACTCTCTTTCTTTTGCTTTTGTGACTCTTTTGTTTTTCTTTTTCTTGCTTTTCTTTGACGCTTTACCTGACTCTTTTCTTGACTCAATAGAAATTAAAAATTGACACTTATTTCATAAGACAACTATGATCAGGTAAAGAGAGGCTTGGGTATGACATGTATAGTTACATTTAATCCTTCATTGATATGACTTCACGGAATCATGCTACCACTACTTAAACGTGTAGCCACTAGCAACGGCAGTAGTTTAAGTTTATATCGCCCAACACTTACTTGTTTGTCAAGCCTATTTACACATCAATGAATGACTTTGTAGCCTTTTGTTCTACTCTTTTGACTTGCTAGGATCAATACATACCAATGTATTATCACTTTCCACATTGTTGGATCAAGTTCTTAATTGAAGATTTTTAAAATTTGCCGACTCCCTCTACAAAGAAGCTCCCTCTAAATGGGACAATATTTTTAGAGTTTTCTTAAGATTTTCTTAAATAGGAGTAAAGATGAAATAAATATTAGATATAAAAATTAAAATCTTTTTGTTAAGTCAAGTGACTTGAATTTTGTTTTACTAAAGGTAAATTTAAAATCTTTTTGATGAGTTAAAGTTAACTCATTTTCTACTAAAGGTAAATTTAAAATATTTTTGGTGAGTTAAAGTAACTCATTTTCTCCCTCTAAAATTGTGACATATTTGAAAAATATTTACTATTTTAAAATTTACTCAAAGGAAATCATGCCCAATGACTCAACGAGAAAGAAAAATCGGGCACGACTAAAAGCTTTGGTAAAGAGATCTGCAAAGTTATAGTCAGAATGGACCCTTTTTATATCGACAAGCTTACGATCAAAACAATCACGAATAAAGTGTATTTGGATGTCGATGTGCTTAGTCTTTGAGTGCTGGACCGGGTTTTTAACAATAGCGACGGCCGCCTCATTATCACATTTGATTGTGGTTCCATAGAAATCCAAACCGTAATCCAGCAGCTGATGCTGGATCCATATCACTTGAGAACAGTAGCTGGATGCGGCAATGTACTCGGCTTCTACTGTGGAGGTGGACACAGTGACTTGTTTCTTGCACTACCACGAGATCAACCGGTTTCCCAGGAATTGACATCCACCCGATGTAGATTTTCTGTCCAAGTTGCATCCCCCATAATCACTATCGGTATGAGCATGAAGCTCCAAGGGAGATTCCTTTGGGTACCAAAGACCCAAACGTGGTCTACTCTTCAAGTATCAGAAAATACGCTTGACAGCCGTCATGTGGGATTCTCTCGGGTCAGACTGATATCTGGCACACTGATAAACAGGGAACATGATGTTCGGTCTGCTTGCAGTGAGATACATCAGGGAACCAATCATTGACCTGTAAAGGTGTTGATCGACCGGTTTTCCCGATGGATCAGGAACGAGAACAGGTCGCGTAGCGATTGGTGTCATGAAAGAAGTTGAGTCCTTGAATCCAAACTTCTGAACAATGTCGTGAACGTACTTCTATTGGTGTATTAAAGTCCCGTCCTTCTTTTGCTCAACTTGTAAGCCCAGGAAGAAAGTCATCTCCCCTAAGGAACTCATCTCAAATCGCCGTTGCATAACCTCAGAGAACTCCTTGCACAGATTCTCATTCGTAGACCCGAAGATGATGTCATCAACATAAACTTGGTACTAGAATTAGATCACCCTTGACCTTCTTGACAAAGAGAGTTTGATCGACGATTCCTCTTTTGTATCCATTCTTCACTAAATGATCGGCCAGTGTGGCATACCATGCGCGAGGTGCTTGGTGAAGACCATAAAGCGCTTTGTCAAGTTGGTAAACGTGATCAAGATGACTTGGATCTTCAAAACCTGGAGGTTGACTGACGTAGATCTCTTCTTTTACTTTCCTGTACAAGAAAGCAGTCTTCACATCCATTTGATACACTTTGAAGTTCATGTACGAGGCGTATGCCAGAAAGATAGGAATTGCTTCTAATCTGGCTACCGGTGCATTGACTTCATAGTAATAAAGACCTTCACGTTGCCAAAAACCTTGCACAACAAGCCGGGCTTTGTTTCTAATGATCACCCCTTGTCATCTTTCTTGTTTCGAAATACCTATTTCGTTCCGATAGGCTTCTTATTTTCTGGTTTCTTCACTAGCCTCCAAACGTTCAGTTTCTTGAACTGTAACAGCTCTTCTTGTATGGCTTCAACCCATGAGTTCTCTTTCAGTGCAACCTTGTAGTCCTTGGGTTCCACCTGTGAAATAAAACAAGCAAAAAGACATCTGTTAATGTTACTGGAAGTACTGCGTGTTTGGATGCCAGCGGACGGATCTCCAATGATGTTCTCAGTCGGATGTCGACGATGAATCGGTAGCTGTAGAATTTGGTCAACATGCTCGACTGGTGTTGCCTCAAGCTGAATGGTCAAGCTCTCTATGGGATGAAAACAGTGGTCGCAGGGACAGAAGCACTTGGTTGAGGATCCATTTCACCTTCTTCTTGATCTACCAAGTGTTCTGGAGCAGTGCGACCTTCCCATAGGTTGTCATAAAATGGGACAACTACTGCCTGAACAGAGGTTGTGTTGGTGTTGTCAGTAGCTTCATTCGCACTTGGATCAACCTGCACATTTGATGCATCGACCTCCATTGCAAGACCTTGATTTTCTTCTTCTAAGAGAGGTGTGGGAACAGATTCCACCACACTTGGTTCTGCAGGAGGTGGCTCTGCTTGTTCAACTTGAACATATTCATTGTAGTCGGCTGACGCATATGAATCAGAATCTGAATCAGTCATGTCTTCAACCACTGGCATTTCTGTGGTGTCCGTAGAGGGCTGCACATTGCGGTTACCGGGGCTGGTTGATTAGCCACGGGTTGTACGTTGAGTATGGGTGCAACAACAGCTATATTGAAATCTCCAAGATTTCTCAATATAGCATGCATCAAGATAGATTGATCATCAGCAGGTTGAACCGGTTGAGCAACAACAGGGGAAACCGTTGGCACAACGGGAGTCATATACATCCCACGAAACTGTTTGAACAATCTTTCATAATCAAACATCCAGTCCGGACCATTGTGTGCATCGGTAGGGTTCAATTCTTGCCAATCAATATTGAAAGACTCCAAGATCACTCTGGTTTTCTTGTTGTATACCCGATAAGCACATTTGTCGGCAGCATAACCAACAAAATAGCACTCATCCGCCTTTTCAGCAAACTTGGAGGTTGTTCCAGCATTGATTTGGAGTATGGTACATGGACATCCAAACGTTCTGAAGAAATTTACCCTTGGCTTTGTTCCATAGAAGACTTCGAACGAAGTCTTGTTCAATCGTTTGTTCAGAAGCACACGATTCTGGGTAAAGCAGGCAGCGTTGATTGCTTCACCATAGAAAATTAATGGTAGTTTTGAGTATGACAACATTGTTCTAGCGGCTTCAACCAACGTGCGGTTTCTTCGTTCAGCCACCCCATTTTGTTCGGGAGTGTAAGGTGCGCTGAGTTGATGAATAATTCCCTTGTTGTGACAGAATTCATTTACCACTTTGTTACAGAACTCTGTACCATTGCCACTTCTGATACACTATACCTTCTTGTCAGTTTGATTTTCCACCAACACGATAAACCTGAGCAGAAACTGTGATGTCTCGTCCTTATGCCCTAACAGAAATGTCCAGCTGAAATGCGAAAAGTCATTAATGATAACCAGACAATAGGCTTTTCGACCTATTGCCATTGGTTGAATTGGACCAAAAAGGTCCATGTGCAATAGCTGGAGAGTGGAGGTTATGGAATTGACGGACTTGGGTCTGTGAGACAGTTTGTACTGTTTGCATTTAGAGCAAGATACACATTTTTCAGCTGGAAAGATTTTACAGGTAAGCCCCTCACATGGTCACCTTTAACCAACTTATTCAAGTTGTTAAAGTTGACGTGACCCAAACGTCGATGCCATAAAGATGAATCATTCTCCGAGGCCTTGGACATCAAGCAAGAATCTGAACGCATGGAATAATTGCTTCTCATGTCCAGAATGTAGGCATCATTGTGCCTCGGAGTACGCAACATGATCCACTCTTCAGGGATTTTAAAACCTGGTTTCAAAATAAGGCATTCATTTTCAGTAAATAGGGTTGGGAATTTCTTATCACAGATTTGAGACACGCTGAGCAGGTTATGGTTGAGATGTTCCACCAGATTGACCTCATCGAATGTCAAAGTACCATTCGAGACCTTCCCTTGTTTGGTTATTTCTCCTCCAATGTCACCGGCAAAGGAAACATGTCCACCGTCGAATGGTTTGATGTCGAACAACAGGGACTCGTCTCCTGTCATGTGTCGGGTGCAGCCACTGTCCAAGTACTAAATACTGTTGACAGACCGTCCTGGCTGACCCTACACACACGAACAACCAGTTAGTGGAGGGTTTCCCGAGACGCACTTGTCTCGGGAAAATTAAACACAAAATCACCAAGTTTAATTTGATGATTTCTAAATATATAATCTTTTGGTGAATCAGAATCTGAAGAGCAATCCCTCGAGGAACTAGAATTATGATTTCCTCGGTTTTGAAATGGTTTTCTGGATTGCCTCCGTTTCGGTTTAGACTTAACTACAAAATCTTCTTGGCTAGCCATGGTGAAAACCTTTGAAAGGTTCTTAGGCTTTTCAGCTTTAGACCCCTTAGCTAACCGCTTTCTTTCTCTTTGGGTTAGCCAAAAAGGTTTTCTTGGTTTGTCAATTTTCTTGGGTCTTGAATCCGTCTCACTGGCTGAAGTGTAAGTTTGGCTAGACATTTTCTTAGTTTGAGCATTAAACCTAGGAAATGTCTGACCAAACTTACTGTTGAGGTCTCTTTGTTGCTTATGCCAGTTCTTGCAATGTCTTGCAAGATGAGAAGGATTTCCACAAACAAAGCAACATTTTCTCTTATTGAAATTATAGATGTCTTGATTACTGAGATATATGGGATAGGGTGATGTAGTAGGGTTAACTTGTTTGTAACCTGTATCTGTCTATTTGAAAAGGTTGAAGCAAAATAATTTGAATGCCTCGGTTTTTGTTGAGAATAGTAATAAGCACTATCGAACTGATCATTGTGTTGAGAACTGTTATTATATGAAGTGTTTTGAGAAAATGAAGTTTTCTTTGGCGGCACATATTTACAGGAAGTGCTTGGTTTTTCATTTTCAAATATGGATTTCTCTTTAGTTAAGTTCTCAAAATGATGATCAGTTGATGAGCAGCTAGGACTTTTCTGTTCATCAACCTTTGCTTCGATTGTTTCATCAAAAACAGTTTCACATTCAGAATCAGATGAAGAACATTCACTTTCATTACAAATATTTTTACAACTGTCATCACTGGAAGTTTCACAAAATACAGCTTTTGATCCTGACATTAAGCTTCCTAACATTGACTCACACACTTTACTACATACAGGATTGTTAATCGTTTTTGTTAGACCCACACAAGATTCAAAACGGGGTTCTAACTCTCCTATTGGCTTGCAACCCTGGTTAACCTTCCCACAATCACCATTTACATCACCTGCTACACAAGACACGTTGACGTTAGACTTATCAGATGATGGAATTGGAGCATTTGATAGAGAGAGCCGGAACAAATTTCACTGGTTTTGGTACTTTACCAATCCCATAAGCCATCTCTTCATCAGGAGAAGTATTATAGCTAAAGTGAGGTAGGCTAGTGTAATTATCATTCATGGGTGGAGGCACCGCTGAATAATGATAACCTAGCCCTGATTTAATTTTAGTACTTCTATGGCCTCCAATAAGATCATCCAATTGCTCAGATGATGCTTTAAATCTTTCAACTTGTTTTTCCTTTTCTCTTTTATCAGAAGCATCAAGTTTCAACTTTTCAAGTTCATCTTTCAACTCATTAATTATATTTTTATAATAGATGACATCTTGCTCTTTAACAAAATTTTTAAGTTTAAGATTTGCAACATCATAATGGTGAGTTTTTTATCTTTTCAACATAAATCTTGTCGGCTTTAACATATTCAGCATTTAATTGACGAAGTTTTGCGTTTTCTTTCAAAACTTCGTCCTGAAGATATCTATAATATGTCACTTTATTGATGCAAGCTTGAATGCAAAGATTGTGATTTACCTCATTAATGGGTGATTCATCAGAACTTGCAGCTGTGGATGAGGATGCTTCAATGTTTGATGTGAAGGCCATGCCTGCCATGTTGAGAGGATTCCGTAGCTCGTGAAATTGATCATCCCAATCCATACCAGCTTGGACCTCCGTTTGGGAGACAAGGGCCTTTGTGTTTGCACTTGAATTGCCCTTATGTGGATGATTCCCAATTCTTTTAGCTGAGCTGCTAGGCTTTTGCACCTCATGCCTCTTTCCTGCAGCTTTGCTATTTTCCTCCTCAGTCACCTCAGTCACACGAATATCATTGGCTGGTTTTGACGGATTCGTGCATTCTCGTGAAAAATGACCCATCTCACCGCGGTTGTAACATCGTAGCTTCGACTTGTCAAACCCGATCCTTTTTCTGTTAGAATCCTTGAAGCTATCCTTCCCATACATCTTCATGAGGTTTGTAGCTCTTTGCACGGCCATTTCCATTTAATACTTGATATCCATCTTGTCAAGATCCTTTTGATTAATATCTCTCATATCCTCGATCTCAAATTGTGGTGGCAATAGATTTCCCTGCAATAATTCTTCATGACTTGACAGAAAGGCATGAACTATTGAAACATTTGAATCATTCAACAACGGGAGTGCTTCACAGTAGCTTGAAGGTTTGCTAGGTTGAGGTTTTGAAGATGATGAAATTCCGTGGGCCTTCAAAGCTTGCTCAACAGCACTATCAACTGCTTTCTGAAATGAGCTAGACTTAGATGATCTAGATTGATTTCCCTTTGAGATAAAGGCAGTGGTTTGTGGAGGAACACTTGAAGAGTATTTTGGAGTGTTAACAGGGTACACATTCTGCTGGATTTTGCTTATGAAAGCGGTTGGAATTGTTGATGCATTGCTCATCCCAGCTTGATTCAGAGAACTCAGATGATTGTTCATTCTCATATGCTCGTCCATTTTAAACGACTTGATGGTTGAGATCAAATCGGAGTTTGTCATGGCATTCAATTTTGTGGTTCTCTTGATTGTAATTGTGTTGGTACTCTAGCTGTATGGCAGAGAGTTTATCAACTTGTGATTGACTTCAGAGTTGGTGATGTTGACACTTGCAGCTCTGACTCTAACCATTAACTTCTCGAACCTTTTCACCAAATCCAACACATTTTCACCTTGACGATGATTGAACATGTTAAATTCTTCTTTCAATAGGGCCTTCTTGTTTTCCCTAATTTCAGCATTTCCCTCCACCTTCTCAACAAGAGCATCCCACAAACCCTTGGCAGTTGTATGTTCTTGTAGGATCTCTGTAATCTCATTTGAAAGACAAAATGTTAAAGTAAGATATGCCTTCTTATCTTGCTCTACCAAGGTCCTATCATTTTCATCATAATTTTCAGGAGTTTTTAGTTGTTCCCCAGCTTAGTAACAGTCACGAGAACATGAGGACCTTGTACAAAGCATCTCATTAAGTCAGAATCAGTCAATGAGATAAAATTCATAAACCTCCATTTGAAGTGGACAAAATTATCTTCTAAGGTCATAAATTTTGGAGGTTTTTGAAATGTTCCCACTTGGTTTTCCAACAGCAAATAACCCTTTAACAACTCAGAATCAGTGCTCGTCATGGTCTTGGCAGTCTCAAACACTTAACAACCTTCAAACAGCTCAAAAATCAACAAAAGCAACTTTTTCGCGCGAAAAAATAGTTCTAACAGAAGCGAAAAATTTTGATGAATAGTAAAGCGAAAAACTATGAGAAGCGAAAAAGTAAGCGAAGCAAAAAATTTGTGGAGATGAACAGTGATGCGAAGCGAAAAAACAGTGATGCGAAGCGAAAAAGTAAGCGAAGCAAAATTTTGAGCGAAGCGAAACACCAAGCGAAGCGAAAAACCACGCGAAGCGAAAAACTTTCTTAAGCGAAAAAGTTTAGTTTTCTAGAAGAAATCTTTCTTGGGATCTGTTCCACCAAACTTGTCAGTACTAGGTCAAAGGTTGGTACACTGATTTTCATGCCATGAGAAGCGAAATTTTTCACTTGTTAATTTCAACACTTTTCAAACCCGTAAACACTAACTTTAACACTTTTATACCCAAAACTTTTGGATCTAAGGCTAGTACTCTTGTTGTTCTTCACCAAGAACACATTCTAAGACATTTTAAGAAGTTTTTGACCGAATCTTTTTGTATTTTTGTCAACTTTCTTTATAAAAACACTTGTTTTCTTCTTCTTAAGATCAAAACCCAAGGTTGTGATCCAAAATCTCAACTAGTGAGCCGAAGCTCTGATACCAATTGTAGGTCCCCAGACGGGTGGATCTAACAATAATCTTGGATCAACCGAGCTTAGTGCTAGCGGAAATCACACTAAGCCACCTAAGCGGTCTCGGATCTTGAGATGTTATTTCGGGTTCTAGAGAGAGAGACGAGAGAGAAAGAAAGATATGTGTGAGTTAGAAAATCTTGGCAAAAGGCTATTCTTCTCATGGCATGCTCCCTATTTATAAAGGAGCATGCATGAGAGTTTTCTTTATTTCCATAGTGCTTAATGGGCTTAACTACAAGTTTTTTCCTTAGGCCATTACATACAAAAAGAACTATTAAAGCCCAATACATATAAATACAATATAAAAGACTAAACTAAACAAAATGGGTCTAACAAATTATGTAATGAATTGACCCAAACCATCGAACCGCCTGAAATATTTATATCCGATTTCATGAAATTGAAACATCTAAAGTAGTACACCACCTGAAAAAGATTCATGGATCTGCCACAGACCATGTCCTTAGAGAGGTGTAACTTTAGCAAATCCTCCACAATCTGCTCATCCCAAGTCAGCTTGGGTATGACTCATTAATTAAGGAAAGGCATGAGTTTCCTTTTCCAAGTAAGTTATGGAAAAGAAATTATTAGCTTTCATCCTTTCTCCGCTTCAAAAGGAGCCGAAGATCTTTAAAGAACTTAATACTTTTTAGACGGCCCTAAGGAAAGAAGTACAGGAGCTGAAGTCGATTCGCCAATAGAGAAGGGGGCCAGACATGAATACGATTCGTGGACATGAAACATTATCAAGGCAGATGCCAAGAATTAGACAAGGAACTTTCTTAGGGACTTGTTTACTCCTCCTCTCTACATTAGAGCATGTACAACAATCTATATAAACCGCCACATCATCTTCACGTTACATTTCAATTTTTTATCAAAAACCCAACATTCTTCCACCACAACAGACATCCACAAACTCGTTAAAAAATATTAAATGTGTGTGTGTGTGTCTATATATATATATATATAGGGTTAGGTTATAATAAAAACCCACTTGAGTTGTGAAACTTTAGAAACTCATTCTCAACAAAATATTTTTAATTAAAGATTAAATCTTGTGGTCCACGATTAAAGTTAATAAAAAATATAAAAGTTTATTTACATATTCTCTCTCCTGAAAACATATATAAAAATTACTAAAAAATATAAAAAAAATAGCAAAACATTTTTTTTATGTTTTCGATGTTTTGTATTAAATGTAACAACATATATTACATGTAACAAAAAATAAAAAAAAACGATGTTACATAGGGTTTTCACGGGTTTTCTCAACTCAAGAGGGTTTTCAAACTATACTTCTCCTATATATATATATATATATATATATATATATATATATATATATAGGGTAATGTTAAAATAAAAACCCACTTGAGTTATGATTCTAGGCATTCTCAACCACATGTTTATAATTAAAGTTTAAATCTTGTGGTCCACAATTAAAGTGAATAAAAAATGTAAATATAAATATAACATTTTCTCTCTCCTGAAAACATATATAAAAATTAGTAAAAAAATGTTAATGAATAGCAAAACAATTTTTTTTAGTTTTCGATGTTTTGTATTAAATGTTACAACATATATTACGTGTGTAACAAAAAAAACAAAAAAAAACGATGTTACATAAGGTTTTCACAACCCAAATTGTTTTCATTTTATACTTCCCCTATATATATATATATATATATATATATATATAATATGTGTGTATATGAGATATGAGAGAGAAAAGATGCCACCTCGTCCTTTCCAGGTTTGGAGAGACAAACTTGTCTTCATGGACTTTACTCCGCAACAAGAACATTTGTGTCCTCTAAGTTTATCCATTGTCACCTAGATCAAACCTAGGCAACCGAAGCCTGTAGTGAATGCTCTTAAAGGTTTCCACCATTCTATCTATTGTTGTTACTTGTCTCACTTTCACGTATACAAACCATCTAATCACTCTCTCCTCTATTTTGTCTACATTACCTTATTACATATTTCTCTCCCTAAACCACACATATTACATATCTCTCTATTTCATTAAAATTAACTAATTAAATGACTATTTTACCCTTAATGACATAATTAAATAAGTACTTACATATATGCACTTCCTTAAAACATTAATTACATATCTCCTAAAGTTCAATCCAAACCGAGTCGATGTAAAGACGAACATATCGAACACTAATAAGCCAATTGGCATCGAACTTTTTAATCAATAGTCAATATAAAAAGTTTTGTATTAAAATTTTTTTTACCAACAAAAACAACTCAAGTATAATAAAAAAAGTGTACATGAGACGGCGGGATTCAGAGGGAAAAAGTGGTGGTAGTCATTTATGGCGGTGATGAGATGGTTAGAAGCTTGCCCGAAAAATAGAGCTTGCCAGAAGTAGGTTGGAGAAGATGATTTGATGGTGTGAGTTCAACTTTATAATACTAATATAACTTTGTTTTTTAATTAATTTATTAATGGTAAGAGATATGAGTAACTTGGTAATTTGTTATGAAAAGAGGAAATATGTAATTGCTTGTTTAGGTGTGGGGAAATATATAATTAAAGGTGTTAAGTAAAGGGAAATATGTAAAAATCCCATTATAAAATTTTTAAACATATTTAACTTTATCCAAAGCATTTTAGTATAAAATAATTGTAAGCACATGGTGTATAAAAAACCTGGCTTGTTTGTTGTGTACTTGTGTATATATACACTACACACAAAGTCTATAACACCTCTTGGGCCCAACCTCTCCTAGTACATTTTGGGTGATCTTTTCCGTTACTTTGTTGTGTGCAACTGATCAAAACAAACTCACTTAACACATGTCAACGTCCTCGTCTTCTTCTACGTCACACGACGAAGGAGGAGAAGGTGACGGTGGAGAGTTCGAAGAACCGTCTCATTCTCGCCAACGGTTTCAAACTGCCGTGTGGCCTGAGCCTTTTATAGAAGCTTTAGCTACTCAAGTTGCCATTGACACGGCTCTAGCATTCGGCCGCCTTGCGGTTGCTCCTGCTCTTGCTAATATCTTTCAGGTAACCTCACATTATTATTTTGAATACTTGAAGTATATTGTAAGGTGCTAAATGTCACCACATTGTGTGTGGTTTGGATTCATGCAATATTTTATTGTTTGTGTATCATATTGAATGTGTATCCGATTGAACTGGAAGTACCGAACAAGTTTCAATCGGATACACATATGTTCTAGATGTGTATCTGGTGAACATGAAATTAAGTAAACAAGTTCAATCGGATAGACATCTAGAGCCATGTAGTATTCTAGATGTGTATCCGATTGAACATGAAATGACGCACACAATTTCAATAGGCTACACATCTAGACGCCTATATAATAATATAATATTGTAAGATCCCATAGACTAAAGTCATTATTCGTTTGAAACTTGATGTTGAAATGAGTTAAAAGAAAGTTAGAAAAGGTTAAGTTAATTTAAATTACTAGGTTGAAAGCTTAGATTTGATCTATTTAGTTTTTGAACGTTTTACAAAAGTTAATCTAGTTTGTTTGAATGCTAGAAGTTTGAGTATGTTAATTTATGTTTAGTTTGAGTAGGATTAACATGGTTTTCGGTATATACAGACGAGTTAGGAGTCATTGTAAGTGAGTCAACAATAAACAGATATAGACGTATTATTGTTGAGATAAAATTTCGTGTTTGTATGATTGATTTCCAACATATCCTCAATTTCTGTTCAATATATTTGAAATAACGAACACTGGTTTAAGTTTAGCATGGTCCAAATCATAAGAACTAATGATAATCTTATGTTTATGCAATTTTTTATTATGAAAATAGAAATTAGGGTTTGCTCGTGTGGTAACATATCATTCTTGAATGTTTTTTTATCATTTCAGTATGCATACAATAGGTCATTCTTAGGTGGTACGATTTCGTATAAATTATTCTAGTATGCTGATCCATTTGTACCTCTTCATTTATTTATTTGTACCATACATAAGCAGATGACTTTTAGCTAAATAGCCCCTAAATGATTCTATAAATACCTATATTTATATGCATATATATATTTTTGAAACGACAACCTTTTTATGTGCGTGAAGAGATAACTGTATAAACACCTGTATTTATTTAGTAAAAATTTTATGAATAGCAAGACTGTTAGTAGGGTCTGGAAAGGATAAAACAAACAATACCTCTTATTCAAATGACAGAGATACTTCCTTTAAAAAGACCATTACCTCTGCATAACTGTATCTATACTCTTGTATTATGTCTAACACATGTGTTAATATTCTCTATAATTTTTAAAGTTGGTTCTATATCTATGTGTATATATATTGTCAGTAAAAGACAAGAACAAAAGGTATTTACTTTTTTTACATGTTTGTTTTTTAATCTTTAAGATAAGAAAAGATGGTTTGGGCGTGACAATTCTGGGATTTGGAGGGTTTAAATTATTAGCAAGTTGATAGATGGGAAGGTGCAGGTTCGTCTCTTCTTTCCAAAGGGGGACAATACTTTTGTTTAGGGGGGCTTTTGACCACCACTTTCTTGGGAATGAAAGAATAAAAAAGCCATTGAAAGCCTTTTGACAATAGGGTTTTTGGCCATTTCCTAACACTCTTGTCTTTATCATATTGGTTGGGTATAAAATGTGTAGATTTTGAAAGGGTTTTTGGCCATTTCCTAACACTCTTGTCTTTATCATATTGGTTGGGTATAAAATGTGTAGATTTTGAAAACGTAAAAAAGTAGAGGGTATTTATAAGCAGTTAGAGAAATAGTTATAGCACTTTCAATTGAAGTTTTTTTATCATCCAAAATCTAGGTGGCATCTAGGCTTGTAAAATGAACTAAACATTCGGTAAACTGTTTGACGAAACGTTTGTATATGTCCGTTAATTTAATAATTAAACGGACATGAACACAAGTTTTTGTTCATTTGATTTAAACGAACGAACTTTTAAGCATTGAAGATGCTTATATAGGCAAGTGTTTAATATAAAATCAATTTTAAGTTGAGCAATAAAAACTAAATATATTTGGAAACATGTTTGGTTAATATTACATAGATTGAGAGAGAAACAAGGAGAGTCTGGGGATAAGCGATTATATAACAGCGCTATGCATTACATTTAGACACAATATAAAGGTTTTAAGTGATTTTCATCATTCTCTATTCAAAAAATGATTTTTATGTTGAGGGTCATCTTAGCGGTTATAAATGTAAATAAAAACAAGAGAACTTAACATAAGTTAGTCTGAAACCCTGAACTTATTACCTTTAAACCTTAATAGTCAAAGGTGTTACTTAAACCAAATCACACACTTAAATAAACATAAAGCATACGAATTTTCATTTATAGGACATGACATTATCAAAAAGTTATTATTCCTTCACAGAGAGCCCTCTTTAAATTGTAACTCATGTATATCTACGTAAACCAAATCACATACTTAAATAAACATAAAACATACAAATTTTCATTTATAGACATGACATAATCAAGCAGTTATTATTCCTTCGTAAAGAGCTCTCTTTAAACTATTATTATCATATGTAAGTATGATAGGTGATACAATCAAAGTGGGATAGTAGATTATATCTTTATTTTGAAATATTTAAATTTACAGTTATTTAAGATAAAGAATATTAATATAAAAAAAATGAAAAGGAACATAACTTTTAGAAAGTGGTATCTATGGCTCTATGCAAGGTTCAGTTGAAGTCAAATTGTTGACCATCAATCCATGTCCATAAAAAAGACCCACACTTTGTCGCTTTCAAAGAAATACGGGTTGGTTTTATTACTTTTGCCTTTTTGTGTTGTTTTTGGGACGCAGATTAGATGTTTATACTACTAAAGATTGTTTTTAAGTAGATATGGTTTCTATCTATATATATTTATATAAATATAATTATATCA
Organism: Bidens hawaiensis; assembly: GCF_021521415.1. Taxonomy (NCBI): domain Eukaryota; kingdom Viridiplantae; phylum Streptophyta; class Magnoliopsida; order Asterales; family Asteraceae; genus Bidens; species Bidens hawaiensis. The sequence goes on from NW_027495458.1 coordinate 99,980, forward strand.
TCCTGGAGTTGTACTTGTTTTGGGTACCTTGTCGTCCTGTCCACATCCTTCATTTGATTATATGCTACCGTACTTTACCAATTCCTTTGGACTCCATATATAAATTCTAGTGCCTATAATACATAAATATAATATAAGAAAATAATAAACATATTTACGAAAATTTGGCTTGGTTGAATTACTTAGATTAAAGCATTGAACGATCTATATTGAATGACAAAATATTCTAAGTTAAGGTTAATTTCAGCGATCCAAATGAGTGAAGCGAATCAAATGAGTGAGTTAACGAGCAAGCTAACTTTTGCTCGAACTTGGTTTTAACCAAAAACCCAACTGTCTTTGCACTTCAAATGAAAATACAAAAGATTTGATTGTGGATTTAAAATTTTAAACCAAAAAGCTGGTGTGGCTTAATGTTGTAAAGGTGTAAAACTATGTGGTGTATCCCCTCTTTGCTTCTTTTTATTAGCCTCACATAACACTTCATTTTTTTCTTTTACGGCCAAGAAACACAGAATTGCGTAGATGCTTCGTACGGGGCGACCCAATGGCAAAAGGCCACTGTTAATTGGCCCAACCGTAAGGAACCCTTAAATTCCTCCAAGTTATCTCCAGTTTCGGAGAAAACTCATCCCTCTGAACACTGCTGGTAAAACCAGGCATTTTCAAGATCGAACTGGAGATCATAAAGATCCAAAATTTTCTTCATTAAGCTACCCATGTCCCCCTAAAGTGTTGCAAGTGAGGACTGAACCTGAGTCTTTATTGAGAAACTTAAGCTTCCTACCACTACACCATATTGAAAAAGACACAACATTTCATTTAATTCCATTATTTGTTTCCCTCTTTTAAGAAAATATTTACTAATAATTTTATGTTTTGAAAATAAAAAAGACCTTTAAAGGTTGTTCGTCGATATGGTTATTTGCATGGAGAACATCCCACGTCGAATTTCACTTTGGGGTGCTCCTCTAAAAACCGGCTGTGTATCCAACGACCCCTCCCTTAATGTTGACCCCTCTACGGTGAAACAAAGTCCATGCCGTGGCCTTCAAAAAGCGATTTGGCCTAATGCTATCTAGGTATAAATAAAGTTGTTTCTATGTTTAGACGGTGTCATGGGAGCCTTTAGTTGTGAAATTGGAGTTTGTCACATGGGCGTCACATAAATAGTGAGACTTTTCACACTTCTCACCTAGATACATATATCATGGTGGTGTGAAATATGAAATTAGGAGTATAAATGTATAATTAGTGACTATGATATTGGTTAATAAAAACCTAAAATTCAAATATTCAACTTATTAGATCGTTTAGCATTTTGGATTTTAGTAATGAGTCGACGTGCCGGGTTTAGCTGTATATATTGTAAATTTGTACCTTATGTTCAATGAAAATAATCAAGCACGTCTCTTACTGTCTTACATGATATTGAAGCCACCTGAAGTAATATGGTCCAACACAACTGATATAATGTACCAAAATTATTGTTTTAGAAAAGTTGAATTAATTTATTGACAAGTAGTTGAGAACAATTAAGTAGTCCCTCCTAAACTCTGAATCAAGAGAGTTTAAAGCATGGTGGGAAAAGGCTGAAATTGGCATGGAAGAGACGATGAGTTGTGGTCAATGGAGATTATTATTATTATGATAACAAATAAGTAGTAGGTGGTACTTAAGAAGACAAGACGAAACCCTACTAAAGTTAAAGTGAGTAGGTGTGTAAGTATAGGTCTAGCATCAGGTGATCTACACAATACAATACACCAACAAAGCTGTGGTTTTCTTATTCTCTGAGCATTATTCCGTTAATATAATAATTTATACACACATATATACATATATTGTATTGTATACTCTCTTAGCTGTCTGCATGTCTGTAGCGCATGAATACTTCTTCCCTTCTGTCATAGGATATACATCCCCATGCTGCTAAAGTTTTTCTATCTTATCAAGTTTTTATTTATTCCAGTATATTCTTTGTTTTTATTTTCTTGTGTTTTGTGTAAAAGTGTGTCATTCACTAACCTTTTATTTAAAAAAGGCGCCAACCTTTCGTTTTTTTTAACGCTTTCTGTTTAGTTCTTATCTTTTAGAATAAAATTTTTATAATATATAAAAAAAAGCTATTCTTTAATTTTTTTAAAATTTTCTCTTGTAAAGTTTTCTAATATCCATATTCACTTATTTTAAATATGTTATAACTTTATAAGCAAATTTAAAATATGTTAAGTATATCAAATATAAGTGTAATCATAGTTAGTTAAATATAAAACTTATGAAGTTAGGAGCAGAATACAGCTTTTTTGCTTTTTTTTTGTGTGATCTCTTTATCATTCAAATAATATAAATAAAATTTATTTATATATAGAACATATACTTTTATAATTTGTAATTCTTGTGTATGTTATATTATCAACTGGTGTATAGGAACGGTTAAAAGCATAAATAAGAAAACACATGTACAATTAGTTTAACGATTTCAACGTATATAGCGTACACATTTGTTTTTAAGGAGTACAAAACTTTTAATAGTTTGAACCATTAATCAACAAACTTTACAATCTGTATTTATTTTTCCTCGTAATAATTTAGTATCTTGTGATGAATCCCATCATTCTTAATGTAATAGTTAGCTGACGTTTCACTTAAGATATCTTAAAGTTCAAGCTTAGCGTGTTAAATTCTATGTTTAACGCTCGTTTTGGGTCCTAGATAACTTTGCAAACATTAAATGACTTGTAGTCTAGTGATACGAGTGTTAAAAGATGTTATTCTACAATTGGTTAAGGGTTTTGATTCCATGACACAAAAGATGTGAAGTTATAAATAGATTTAGAGAGTGTTTGAGTTAGCTATATATTTTCTAGTGGCGAGTAAAAATATCATTTACTTTTTGAAAAAAAAAAAGGTAAACTCTTGTATTGAGTGGACAAAATTAAAAACTCTTAAAACTGTACGTAAAAAATTACTCAACTCTTTAATATACTAATTTAACAAATTCATAAGTCTTTGAACAACAATTAATTTAAAGGTCTTCTATAAAATAATAACTTAAAATAGCAAAATTATGTGAGAACAACAAATGGAGTGATAAATTTTATTATCTCAGAATCAATTCTTGTAAGAGCATTCTCAATCCGTTCCCCATCTCTATCCCTATAATTACATTAAAAAACACTACATTTCTCTCTCATGCTTAATTAAATAGTATTTTTTTATACATTTATCATTACAGTTTTCTCTCTCCTCTACTCACAACCAATCCAACAAATATTAAAAAATAAATAGGGAAAACAATGTTTCCCCAAATTTACAAAAAATCACTACATTTCTCTCTCCACCCTATAATTTACACTCACAACCACTCATCACTCCACCCTATAATTTACAAACTTCCCTCACATATTTATAGAGAATAGGATGAGAATGCTCTAATGCAATAAAACAACCAAACATATATATATATATATATATAGGGTAAGGATCCTAAAAGAACCATTGGCAAATTGAGAATTTTGAGAACCATTTTGGACCATTAAAAAAAGCCTTTAAAAAATATTAAAAAAATTATAAAACAAACAAAACCGAAAATTTTAAAAAAGTAAAAAAAACCAAAATTCTTATATTTCATTCCGGTTTCATTAAAAAAAACTGAAATTTTTTTTCTTTTTAATTCGTATTATACGTATACATATATGTATACTTTCATTTAATCTCTAGTTACGTAATATACACATATGTACATTATCATTTACCTTAAATGATACATATGTGTATAGAAAAAAAACATGTGTGTACATATTATACATGTATAATAAAAAAAACCGATTTTTTTTCTTTTTAATTCGTATTATACCTATATACATATGTATACTTTCATTTAATCTCTAGTTATGTAATATACACATATGTACATTATTATTTACCTTAAATTATACATATATGTATAGGAAAAAAAATATGTGTGTACATATATGTACATATTATACATATATGTATATGTATAATTTAGCTAAACCGAGAATTTTTTTTTACGTTTTTTTTTAGAAACCAGGATGATAAATAAGAACTTTGGTTTTTTTACTTTTTTTTATTTTTGTGTTTTTTTTTGTTTTATGTTTTTTTTTTTATTTTTGGGTTTTTTTGTGGTCCAAAATAGTTCTCATAGTTCTCAATTCCCAAAAAATTCTTACATGATCCTGATCCTGTATGTATGTATGTATGTATGTATGTATGTATATATATATATGTCGTATAACATGTGAGGCGTATATGTTGAGAACAACATATGTGCTAACAGATTATAACATTTATATACTTGCTATATGTGATGATCCTATATGTATGTATGTATGTATATGTCGTATAACATGTGAGGCGTATATGTTGAGAACAACATATGTGCTAACAGATTATAACATTTATATACTTGCTATATGTGATAAAGTAAGAGATGTTCTTGTAAGTGTAAATGTAGAGGTTATCACGTTGAGTTTAATAATCCTGTGTGTTCTATTTAGTGTTACTTAATACTCCTTAATATCCTCATGTAATCCTTAAATGTACTTGATTTTTCAGGTTTGTAGAACATGGCGAAGCATATCCCAATCCGAACCCTTATGGCAAACCCTAACACGACACGTTTGGCACCGCCACCACCTCGTCCATCCCACGTGGCACGATGAATACACTAACCGCCACGTCACCACTACAAACTTCCGTACCCGAACCTACATCCACACCACCCTACATTTCCCACCAAATAACAACAACAATAACGACGAAACCCTAACTTGCTCCCGCATTGCATTATCCGATTACCACATTGCTGCGGGTTTTACTGACGGATCTGTTCACCTATACCACCTTCCAACTAGGCTCCACGTCAGCACGTTTCGTCCACACCAGCGTGATCATCTTGGAATATATTCTCGTGCTGTGTCCGGGTTGTTTTTTAGTGGTGACCGGCTTGTGTTTGCCTCTCTAGATGGTGACATTCATGTGGCGTTGATTAATGTTCCGGTTGTTTCGCGTAGGGCGCATTTGGGTGATGTGGTTACTGATGGTGTTCTTGTGGATTTCGCGGGTTGTGACCGGTGGTGGGTCGGACTTTATGCAGGTACTTGAAATAGAATTTGATCATGCACATAATTTATTAGGGTTTTAAAACATGCATGTAAAGTGTCAAGACGTCAAGTTTTACAAGAAACTATCTACATAAATATTATTTTAAAATACACTTATTAGAGATTCATTACATATATAACATTTAAATTATTTTTAGTACAAAAATATATAACATAAAGTCATTTATTTTTTTGATTAATGGTCCAAGTTTTTTAAAATTTTGTTCTTTTTACATAAAAATGCTTATAGTAACGTACATAAATCACCAAACTAATTTTTCATATGATTTTAACTTTTTAGTTGTTTTATATAACCGAGCCCTGCTTGCGGTGCGCGCATATAATGTATATATGTGTGAACCCTCGGGTGGGCAAAAGTAAAATTGCACTAATTTTGACGTTATTTTACTAATCTCGTGAAAATAACGTTAAAAGTGGCGGAAGGTTAATCAGGCATCATGTGGTGGCGTTGATAGCCGAAAGACAAGGGCACATGCACCAATCAGCCGGTGTCCCGATGATTGAGTGTTATGTGCCTTATGTCCAAGGCTTGATGCAAAACTACTATCGAGCCGGGGGTCTCACCGGAAGCAGCCTCTCTATCCCTATGGGATAGAGGTAAGGCTGTCTACATCTTACCCTCCTCAGACCCTACCATAGCATTGCTATTGGTGGGATATACTGAGTACGATGATGATGATGAGTTGTTTTATATAACCAAAATTTCGATACTTGTTAAAATAACGTCGATGAACATAGGTTGGTTATTAACATATACGCTTCATAATTATTTATATAAGTTGTTTAATTTGGTATATATGTTGCGTAATTTATGCGTGATTATTTTACTTTGTGCTTAGTTAGTTTACCCTTCGTTCAAGGGCGCGCGTTGCATTTGGGTCACTTCGTACGCCTTGTAGGATAAGAGAGCGTTTTACATTATATGCTTATGTATGTATTACTTTTCTTGTGACAAAAATAGTATGTTTATTACAAAATTGATAGTACTCCATATAGCATATATTGAGTTTAGTGTAATTATGTTCACTAGGAGATATAAATTAATTACATATTTTTATAACTATTCTGCTTGAATTAATAATAGAAAATATCTTACATGATTTTGATCTTTCTATACATAGGTGTTCCAAACCGCGCATTTCATGTACGAAGCAGTAACACCGAAGAAGTTGTATTCATCGGTGGCACATTAACAGACCCAGATGCAGTAGACGGGTGGCACTTACTCACAGATCTAACAGACCACATTGGACGAGTCCGCATAACAAGTGATGAGCTATCAGTAGGGTTCACAAGGCAAAGGGTAATCGTTTTTGATTTACAAAACCAAATGATATTAGGGGAAGAAGAGTTTAGGAGGCAGATTAATGTGGGTGCAGCTGATGCATTTGATAAGGCTCTAATGTTTTTAAATAGTAGGGGTGTAGCTAATGTGCGCCGAGTGGGTAGTTTGGAGGAGATCTGTCGGTTCATGGCCCGTGGTAGTCAGTTAGGTTGCATAAACGGTGGCTACGCGTTTATTTCAATTGGGGGCGTGATTAGGGTTTGGGAGTTGGAACACGGGGAATATTTGTACATGTTACGAGAGCGAATAGGGGATGTGACCGCCATGGATGCAGATGAGCGATTTGTAGCAGCTAGTACGAGTGACAACACGATTCATTTGTGGGACTTTGGGGCGCGTTTATAGGCTATAGATGGGACCGTTGACTGGCTTTGACTTTACGGGTATGCGGTCAGTGAACAGGTTAGTGTTGGTGTTCATTGGTTTGACTCATTGGTTAGGGTTAGCTAGGTTTGGTTATGCATGGTTGCATGGGTATTTGTTGACTTGTGACTTTTATTGTTGGAGATTATTTGATTATTAGTTGGGTATAGTGGATGTTGTAGAGTTGGTTGGTAAAGAGGATTTGTGTAAAATTCATTTTTAGAGGATTCATGCTCATGTGTGTTTTTTTAACCTGTGTAAGTTAATTCAAATGAAGGCGAGTCAAGTTGAGATTTAACTTAGACGCGTGACAATACAAGCCGAGCTGACTTGACCATCTAATCTACAATAAAGATTCGACTTGTTTAAGCTTTTGAGTTAGCATGTAACTCGATTAATTAGCTATTTTTGTTTATTTTGGATTTCTATCTAGTACTTATGTATAGTTAACAAACTTAAGGACAAACATCTACGTAATTATGAATGAATGTATTAGAAAAAAAAGATATGGGAATGCAAGTATGCAACTCATCTCATTAGAATGTAGTCTGTGTAGATGTTAACCATAGGTCCATAGTTCACGCTTGTAGAAGAAAGAACAAAAGAACCATAACTAGGGCGAAAGCAGGCAACACTACTTGCGGATACATAGAAGAGAATCTAAGGAATTAGGTTCTGTGTTTTCTTAGATGGTTAATTGTTTATCATTACTTCGGCTAATATTATTGTGCTAGTTCTAACTGGGCTTCTATACATGAGCAAGTCATCCTCGACTCCAAATTTTGTAAGAGCTCACTTAGATCACATTCTTTATGAACTAATTGAACGATCGAATTACAAGCCGCAAATTAGTTAAATTAATTTTTTTATCAATACTTCGGCTAACTTTATTGCACCTAGTTCTAACCGAGTTCTATACATGAGCTAGTTATCCTTAACTCAAAAAATTTCTAAGAGTTAACGTAGATCACATTCTTAATGAACTAATTGAACGAGTTACAAGCCACGAGTTAGTTGAATGATGTTACGATGTCAATGCCTTTAAACCTAGGCCAGACAGACAGGGAACCGCACAATGCACACCTTGTCGGTTTAGTTGACATGGTTTGGTATCCGCTGATGAACTAATTGGTGCAACTAGCCCAGGTTAATCATGATTTACGGTTTGGTCTGGGCTAGTAGCTCAAGTCCGCTTCAAAAGGTTCCATGTCTCAACTTTATAGAGGTTGAAAAGAAAAGTGCCACATAGGTAGGCAAGGGTGATTGGGTTTCACATTTCACACCCAAAACATATGGTAGTATGAAATACGATGGTGGGTTCAGGTGGAGCAAAATGATTGGGTAAAATGTTATTTATTATTAGAAAAAGTAAAATTAAATCAACTCCGCCCCATGCCCACGGCGCACGAGCCCCTCTGGATCCACCTTGTTTGCACCCCTCCAAGCAACCGCCGTGGCTGTGTTTTGCGCCCGCCAAGCCTAAATGCTAGAGATAGCATCCCATTTAGCACCTCCCTCAACGGATTTGTGCTACGTTGGGCCAAATCATTTTTGCAAGTTGGGTCGAGTAAACTATGTTGAGTTTTTTTTTTTAAACCATGTGGGAGAAGAAACTATTGAGGTTACATCAAACTTCAAAAACTATGTAATTTCTAATCTTCCATGCTTCAATTTGATTATCGCATTTACTCTAATTATTAAATTATATATTTTGTTATCCTGCTCCGAACTGGATCTGTCCTACTTAATCTGCTGGTACAAACCAGGTTTCAGTTCCTCTGAGAAACTGTACCTGGACCCAAAATTGCTTTCACCTCTACCCGGTGAAAACCCGAATCCAACCCGGCTGAAACCGATAAAACTTGTCCAAACCGGTCAAAACCCCAATTATACCCAGAACCGGTTCCTGCCCAATCCGATTCTTGACTTTATTGACCAATACTGGAACCGGTTTCTTTGTTTTTTTTCTCTTTAAAAAAAAAAACCCCCCCGATATGTGCACCCTTGTAACCTTGCAGGCCATCTTGTCTTACCATGAGGCTGAGGCTCATTGATTAAAGCCCAAACTCAATCCCATTAGTCTGAACCGACGTATCACCCACATATGACCTCTAAATTCTATTAACCACAACACTAATTCTTGATTTCTCATTGAAGCTCGATCATTTGATTGTGTTGTTTCTTTTCTTCTTTTTCTCTTTCTTTTTTGTACATTTTAACCATGAATTACGCTAAATAATTTCTACATATTATTATTATTATTCATGCATGTTCAATTAATTTCTACATATTATTATTATTATTATTATTATTATTATTATTATTATTATTATTATTATTATTCATGCATGTTCAATTAACTTGATGCATTTTTATTTATTTGTACATTTTAACCATGAATTACTTTTCAATGTCAAGTTTTAATTGTTTTTGTTACAATCTTACTTCAAGTTTTGTTTATAATCCTAGGGTTTAATTCTTATTTTTTTAAATATTGCATGACACCTGAAGGCGAATTCGTAGCATTTTAGGCTCAACTTGCATATGTGAGTGTTGTAGAACTTGCTAGGCGTTAGTTAAATGGTGTGATGCATACTAGCGATTAATAGGATATATGGGATTGGGTTTTTTATATGTAATTTTCAAATTAAAAATTACACATAAAAGTTCACGTAAATACTTCAAACATAGATAAATAATCGTAAACATAACATATCAATGGAAAACTAAGGTTCTGTTACCTTTTAACAGAAAAAAAGCCGATTACTGATTTTTGAGAGATTTGACAGACGACTGATTGACGGGTCTTGATTAGGTGAAATCGCATCAATCTAGGGCCAATTACCGTTAATCCCCAATTAATATTTATAATTATTTCCATATTAGTTAGGAAATATGGAACTATCTGTTGGAGAAAAACATTTTATACAAAATGGTGTTGCTCATGATCTTCATACCAATGTTCGTGCACGATTGACGAGTGACTCGTAGGGAAGCCGTTAAGGGATTTAAAAGATATAAATGCATTTCTTAACCAACTTAATTTCATGGAATTAGTTGACTATGGTTACTCATATGTTTATAGGTAGGAGGAGGTAGAGGATGAAATTACGAGAACGTGGGCGAAAACGGCGAAGAAAACGAAGTTGAAACGAGAAAGATATGAAGAAAACAAGAAGTTGAGGAAGAGCTCCACCATGGTCCACGGTGTTGACCGTGGGCCACGGTCAAAATGGCACCAAAATCAATAGAATACACCGTACCGTGGCATTCCGGGAACCGTAACTGGACCGTGGTCCACGATGTGAACCGTGACCCACGGTCCGACACGTAACTGCTGAGTTTGGGCCACTTTTTAGGCCTTTTTTTGTTGTCTTTTAACATATCTTTCAATTGGGACGACCCTAGGGCGATTTCTGGAGACAAAGACATTATTTTTGGTGATTGTAATTATTAGATTATGTTTTTGATTTCTATAAACAAGACAATTGAAGCAATGGTTCACCAAACTATGAGTGGCTAACTCCATTTGTAATCATCTTGGATGTAAGGTTTAATTGATACACTTGTTATGCTTTGATTTCTAGAATAATAACTTAGCAATGTTTGTGTAGTTATTATGGTGTTTGGTTAATTGATTTGTTGCCCGTTTGCCTGCCACTTTATTGTAATCGTTTTATAGTAAATTATATAAAACTTCGATTCAAAAAATTGTAAATTGTTGCATGTATTTGATCGTAACCTAAACCATACATTCTTGGTGCCGTTGGCAATCGAGATATCACGGGAGGAATTAGGGTTTAATATTAGTTAATTGATTATCGGGTAACAACCTTGCATTTTATTAATCCAAGTTCTTAGTTCCCTTGTATCACAAACAAGTAATCAAACATGGACTATGTCTATGTGGTTCTTTCTAGTAAGCATGAACATTAGTGTTGATTTAAACATGAAATCTAAGATGATCGCTTTCGTTTAATCAGTTTACAAACCTTAATAGTTATTTTGCAAGTGTTTTATTTCAATTTAGTTAATCTAAAAACCAAACAGTCAAATCTGAATTTACTTTATATGCAATTTTAGTTTAATTTTATTTCCTTTTAAAGCTACTGGTGAGCATGCATTCCACAAACTCTCTGTGTTCGACACCCACTTACTGCTATCTATTTAGTTGTATTTGGTTTATTTTTGAGTGAGTCTTCGACCTCACGTCAACGAATAACTTACCATCCCATATCAGTGGAAACCGGACCCATTCCTCAAGCAACTACTATTGAGCAATAAAGAAACCCTAGTTGCATCATGTGGACGTAGGTCGCCATGACCGAACCACGTAAATCTCGTGTTCTTGTTTGCTCTTTCGTTTGTGTGTGTGTGATTCTTATCAATACCTAACAGGTGGTATTAGAGCCGAAGGTTTGTTTATCACACGGATACACGCTGAAGACTATCGATTTCTCTCATGTTCGCGGTTAGGGTTTTGATTCATTAAAACCCTTGAGTCATCGTTTTCTGTTCTAGCCGTCGAAAGTTGCTGCCACTGCGATTAGGGTTCTGCCTAGAGTTGTCAATGTATTTCTTCCAGAAGCTACTATTGCCAAAATCTTCACAACCCGTCATGTTCTTGTGTGTACGGACTGTGCGGTTGTCATGAGACTGGATCTGAACTTGTTAGTCGCCCTCTTTTGATTGCTGCTATGAACCGCCTTTTTACAACCATTTTTCAGCCACTAATTAGAAGGGAATAAGCATGTTGATGACCGTCGTTTGAATCATGCAAAAACCTAATTAACCTAAGCAGCTAGGGTAAGTCAGGTATCGTATCCACCAGGAGTATGTGGTCAGCGTGAAGTGAAATCAATTTCTAAACTTATGAAGTAATTCAATTAAAGTGCTGATCAAACTAGCAAATGGTTTATATGTTGTAACAAGCAAGCAAGTAATCACGTGTTCAATCAATTAACAAAGACAAATCACACCCGAGAATCCAAGTAATTAATCTAACAGCAAACTCATGCAACTTAACAGATTAACAATCACTGATTAACACCGATTGACTAACTAGACAAACCTTAGGCATTAACACACGGCACTGGTTATCAAACAATCCCTGCCAGTGACACAACTAAGGGAAAGTGTATGCTTCATCACATTCAACTAGTCAAAACAATCCTATAAGCAATTATCATAGCAACTGGCACAATAATAGTTCTGATTGAAATAAACCTAAACCGACCGAGTGCACAATAATACTAGACATCAATACTCATAGATTAATCAAAGATCATTACAATCAATTCATTCTAAATACATGAGAAAAATGAATGATACAATACTCTACATCCCGGGTATGACTCGAAGAAACTAGCCGCGCATCGGCATCTCTCGGGCCTCGGTTATGATCTGGTAGGCCATGTAGGACACTTAGAGATGATTGGGGATGGTCGGAACTTTCTCTTCTACTCTGTAAATCGCCTGGAAGGTGAAGAATGGCGTCTAGGGTCGTCCAAATGTGTTATATAATAAAACCCTAACTTTCACGATTCTGGGGACCATCGTGTAGCGCGATGGCCTCCTCTCCTGGTCTATCGCGCTACGCGATGGACCAAAAGTCAACGCAGTCTAAATTACAGGGCATCGCGTAGCGCGATGCCCCACCTTCAACACCCATCGCGCTACGCGATGGGCCTCTTTTCTCAGCAACTTCGTTTAACTGCCTCGGTAAGCGTGCTGGACATCCCGGGTCTTCATTCCATGCTCATACAGGTCCAAATTAAGCGCGTTAAGTACCTGTGACCTGAAACACAATAAACATGTATGAGGTACCAAAGTTCCTAAAATAAACGAGTAAAACAAATACGTTAACACAAATAAATATGTATAAATAAACTGAACATCACATCCCCACACTTATCTTTTTCTTGCCCTCAAGCAAAACTCTAAAGTAAACATTAACCGCCATCATAGGTCAAGCAATTATCACTATTAATACTAGCAAGGTTTAAGGTCATACCCAGTTTCCCAGACTGACACTTTCTAGATTGACAACCCACAAATAAAATTAATGCTACCATAAAACTATAGAATCGCCCAGACAAGTGTACTTTGTTTCCGGTTAGGGCATACATGTTCATACCCCTCACACTATCAACACTCCACTCGGTTCAATATCTAGACTAGCAAAAGATGTGCCAGTATATGTCTCTGCCCTCAATATACCTAATATGAGTTACAACTTAATACGCTTGCAGGTCAGTCTTATCTCCACCCATTAACCACCGGTTGCATAAATACTCGGACTAGGGTTTTGCTGAGGCTTAGGTTTGGGTGCGGATTAGGCTTATTTAGTGACTCAGGTGGATGAAACCCAGTTAAACAAACCAATATACAGACTCACGAATACAAACGAACTGATTACATAATCAACTGCTATTTACAACTGAAATACTAACTGAAACTTCTTTTTGTCTTTTTCCTGATTTTTCAAATTTTTTTTTAATACTAATTGAAATGACTGATAATTACAACTCAGAACTTAATAACTTTACAACTCGTCTGACTAAGTACAACTCGATATATATACAACTCGATAACGAACTGGATTTCATCACACGGGTAAAAATAAAATAAAGGCCAAGGCTAAAATGGTATGTAATGTTCAGTTTAACAAACGAAAAAAGGAATATGGTCCAAACGGGCTCCTAGGGGATAATGTCGGGTAAGGAATTTATTTAGTGAGGAAAATATGTACGGAATGGGTTTTCTAAAGTCCTAATCTCCATACAGGTGGTGGTATTAAGATCTCGAAAAGCATGTGACAAGCAAGTTCTAATTCTGTAAAACATACTGGTTTCCCTCAATAAATGGTAAGACATGTTTTATATCTATTATATAATATGTGTATTAAGTATAGGGGCCAATCTCACAATATGTTTGGAAATATGGGCTGCCGATATGAAACATGTATACCCGTCCCCTTAACTCGTTATCCCGTCCTAAACGATTCCATTTTCCAACTTCTCATTTTAAAAACATTTGTCGGGAAAACTATCAAGAAGCTGAAAAACCAACCATGACCAAAAACCTCTAACTTGGCATTAATAGCAATAAGTGACAGTTAATAACTTAAGTTTCTTAATACTATTCGAGGTACTATCGGGCTAAAATTTTCAATTTTCCCCAATCCCCACACTTGAGGTTGACATTGTCCTCAATGTTAAAATAATAAAACAATTAATAATCATTTGGGGGACGGGGTTGAACTGACAGTTTGACCACTTAAAAATTCGGGGAACAAATGTGATGAACTAAAGCAAAATATACAATTACATTTCTACCAACTAAACTAAAAAAATAAAAAATACAACTACAAAATAGTTTATGAAACCGAAATCACCTGATAATAATGACAATGCAATGCTAACTCGGCCCACAACTCTTAACACACTCGTGACACATGTCTCCATCACTGACCAATTCTGTCTAACCAAATCTGTACAACTCTCGAGACATGTATAAGCAACCACTCACAAGTATAAGACTTAGGTCTTTCGAGAGTTAAAATAATTATTATATTATAAAACCATTACCGAGCCAAGTTAGTCAATTTCATAAAAAAATTTGTTAATTAATTAAAAATAATAAAAGACCTAACTCACTTTCGTAGGAATCACGGTTGCATTTAGCGTATGCAACAAGCCCTTTAAACCCCCCAGTAGCCCGGGTGGACGAGTGAGGTCTCGTGAGGGTTTATAGTGAACACACCCACAAAGTTTCAAAGCAACACAGACAAATATACAAAGATATACAAATATATAAATATTATTATTAATTATATTATTATTATTTATTTTATTTATGTATTTTTTTTTAAATTTCGGAGGTCCGAGGACCCATCGCGTAAGGGTCAGGTAAGCCAAGGTCGCGCTACGCGACCCAATTGATATGGAATTAGGGTTCAGACACCATCGCGTAGCGCGATGGTGTCTGGTCTGGCGTCATCGCGCTAGCGATGACGTCAGACGTCTGGGATGTCTCAGCCACCATCGCGTAGCGCGATGGTGAACTGTGCAGGGCCATCGCGTAACGCGATGGTCCCCAGTGAACAGTAAGTTTTTGCCGAATTGGGGTCGGGCATTTTCAGACCTGGTCACTTTTCGACATCCCGACATTACCCTGAACACGTTTCCGAAGTCGAAATTTGCAATGCGTACCTGGATTGACGTGAAATTAACCAAATGCTTACCAAACCTCATGATACACACCTCACCAACAGCCTCCCCACACTTGAGAAATGCTGCACAGAACTCGAGACCAAAGTCAAACAACGACACAACGAAAAGAAAATAAAATGGAACACACTTACAAACCCCGGGTTGCCTCCTGGTCAGCGCTGAATTGCGTGTCTACAGCTCGACAATGCCTCGAATGCTTCAAGTAGCTTCATAAACCGGTGAGGTCACCGTAGAACTCACTGATTTCTTTCCTCCTTCCTTTCCTTGTTGTCGGTTTCTCTCCATCTTTCATTTTAACGCCTCTCTCATTCCAACCTTTATTCTCACTGCTACCCTTCAGGTCGTTCCTGTCAGTTACAAAACATCCCTCTCTTGTATGATTTGTGCACGATGGTACGCACTTGTTAACAAGAGGGTTAGTAGCATTTTCAAACAATAATAACCGCTTAACACGGTTCCCACACTTAATGCCCAAAAATCCCTCAGCACAATCAATTACCGCATGTGCTGTGGCAAGGAACGGCCTGCCCAGTGTGACTTCAGATTGTTTAATATTACCCTTAGCATAATCAAGTACCAGGAAGTCAACTGGGTAGCTAAAATTGTCCACTTGAACCATTACATTAGTGACCATGCCCCGGGGGTGTGTATGAGTTTGATTCGCCAACACCACGGTGGTGTTTACACTCTCTAACGGGCCAAACTCATACTGATCATATAAATTGCCGGGCATGACACTAACACATGCTCCAAGATTTAGAAGTGCCCTATCAGTTTTGAAATATCCAATTTGAATTGATAAAAGTGGCACTCCCGGGTCTTGGAGTTTACTTGAGGTGGTATTATCCTCCACCTCCTCATCATCCGTGTTGGTCAATTTGACATTTAAACACTTTTCACAAATGCAATTTTCACAACAAGTTGATTCATTAGAGTTCGATTTCAATTCATTTTGAGAAATTGTTTCCTTTTGACCAACACATTCATTCTCATCATTAACATCA
This sequence comes from Bidens hawaiensis, assembly GCF_021521415.1. Taxonomy (NCBI): domain Eukaryota; kingdom Viridiplantae; phylum Streptophyta; class Magnoliopsida; order Asterales; family Asteraceae; genus Bidens; species Bidens hawaiensis. The sequence goes on from NW_027495458.1 coordinate 116,076, forward strand.
TTCACCACCGCCTCAACAAACTGCGGTGGTGACTCAACTTCAACATAGCTAATTTCAAAATGAGGTAAAAGACTTATCGCGTTGATGTGCACATTGTTACTCTTCTTCGAGCTTGAGCTGGCATGTTGCGGGTTTACTGTAGTATCGCTTGGTAGCTGACCCGCGTTCTTCTGAAATCTCGCCACGTCTGCTGCGAGCTGACCAATCTGCTTTGACATCGCTTCTGCTGACTTGTCTCTCAACTCGAACTGTTTCTGCGTTTCCTTCTGATTATCAGTCACGAGCTTCAACAACGCATCGAGTTTCGAATGAATTGACTCGTCTGAATTTCCTGAACTACCCTTCTGCTGGTCCTGATTCTGATTACCCGACGAACTGTTAGCCCGATAACCATCTCTGTTATACCCCCGACTGTTATACTGACTGTTCGAACCACCCTAACGGTAGCTGCTCTGCTGTCGGTTCTGACTGGACCCCTGAAAGTTCGGGTTCGACTGGTTCGACGCGTTCCCATATTTGAAATTTGGGTGATTCCTTAGGCCCGGGTGATAAGTGTTCGAATTGAACCATTGGCCCTTGGACTCCCCGTACGCGTAACTGACTTCCTCATCATCGGTATACTCGTCATCATCGAACCCAGGGCAATCTTCAACCTTATGCCCCAATCCACCACAATTTGAACAAACCGGGAGTTTCACCCCGACTTTACCAACCTCCTTCTTTTTCTCTTTCCGATAACCCGCGAGTTCCCGTTCCAACTCTGCAATTCTGTCTGACTCGCTTGAGGCTGATTTAATTGTTCGGGTGACCCCGACTTTTCGTCTTCGTTCAGCTGCTGCTTCTGACTTGGAATCCTCACACATAAACTCAAGGAAATCCCAATCATCCTCTTCTGGTTGGTTCAATAACATTCCATTACATGACGATTTCAAATACTTTCGACCCTCGTAAGTCAACCCGTCAATGAAACAATTCACTAACTCCCACAACTCAATCTGGTGGTGCGGGCATTTCCTGATCATCTCTTTATAACGAATAAACGCCTCATGAAATAACTCACCCGTGACTGTGCAAAATGTCGAATCTCCATCCGGGATTCGTTAGTCTTCGACTGCGAATAATACTCGTTAAGGAAAACCTGCTGCATCTCGGCCTAGCTTTCAATACTGTGCATCGGTAGCGAGTTGAACCAGTGTTTTTCTTTGTCTATTAATGAAAACTGGAACAACCGCAATCGAACCTCATAAGTACCATCACCAATAGACCTGCAAATAGCTGAAAATCTGACAAGTGTGAATACGGGTCTTCTGATCCCAGTCCGTGAAAATGGGGAACTATGTTGATGTAGGACGGACTGGATTTTAATGTCGGTTGTCCCTCCACACGCACCTGTAGGACAATCGGTGATGCACCATCTGAAATAGCCGGCCTGAACCGACTGTTGACACCTTGAACCGGAGGCCTGTAATTCCTTTGTCTAGCCCTCGGTTCCTCAAAACCTCCCCGATTAACCTGAATTGGCTGTCTCTGTTCCTCCCGATACCTGCCTATACCACCTTGATCAAGATTTCTGTTCCTCCACCTGTTACCTCTCACCCTAACCGGTTCCTCAACCTCTTCAACACACAAACCCGCATTTTCATTTCTCGGGCCAAATTCCTCCTCATCTCCCTCTTCTTCATCTTCAGTGTGAATCATGACATGGTCAAACTCTTGAATAATCGTCTGTCGGTGACGAAAGGTATTGTTCGGGGCTGATGGCCCAGGTCTGTCATGGTTTCGGTTTCGGTTTCTGGAGTGTCGGGCTGAATTTTGGAGTTGTTGATTGGTGTTTATTGGTGGTGGTGGATCATTGTTTGGTGGATTCAGTTCGGGTTGGAAAACGTTAATTTCGGGTGGTGGGTCTTGATTTTGGTTTTGGTTCTGACCTTCCATATCTGGCTGTCTGATCTGAGCTCGGTTCTGCCGAGCTAATCGTTTGATTTCTGGCTCGTAAATCAGTGGAGAATTTCTTCCTGAATGGCGGGTGTGCATAAACCTGTTATGTGACATTCGTGACAAAACCGGATACACCTTAGTTCTTACAAACTCGAATAAGCGTTTAACCGTTTATTGCATAACAAGCAAACGAATAACCGAACAGGTCTGGTTATGAACTGGATATCCCGAGGGGCCATCTATAAGTGTTATACGTTTAATATAAGCTAAAATATTAGTAATATGGCCTTAGTTCGATAGCAAACAAGTTAAATGAAAACATGCTCGTTTAACTACCCGCTATAGATTTAAACGCAAAAGATAGTTACAAACCAAGCATTGTATCATCCGTTAAGCCGAAAAAGACTTACCAAACACTTATTTGAAATGTTTTAAGCGATCCGTGAAAATATTTTTGATTTTTACAAACATATAGTATGTTTTTATAATTTTACACAAAACTAGCCGAAAAACACTCGTTTTTGCACTGTTTAACGCACCCGATTTGTTTTTAGCGCCAAAACCTGAACCCGAAATAAATTTGGGGTCGGGATTTTACGTTTGGGCATGCAAAACAAGACTGATGGGTCAACAGTGGGCCCAAAGGAGGCCTAACAAGCCCAGCCCGCAAAGTTGAATAAAACTTTTTGTTATTATTAATTTGGTTTCCTTTAAAACTAAGAAAGCTTAGATATTTTCAAGTCATTTTCCAGAACTTATACTATCAAACATCTGTTGTTCTTCATGGAAACTAGCCAAAACTTAAGGTATTTAGCAAGTTTAATCAATTTTAACTTGATTTAATCATGTTTAATTACTTATAAACATAGTTTGATTACCAAAAATCACTCCTAACCATGCAAAAACCCTAAAAATTGTTCAAAAACATGGTTTGATCATACACATGGTTACAAACCTGGTTTGATAGTTTTTTTGGCCATAAACACGGATTAAAGTGTTGAAACGGCGTTTTTACGGTTCAAAAGTTTGTTTTTGTGCACTAGCCGAAACCCTAAGTTAAGGGCTGTTATGTTGATGAAAAATTGCTTGTTTTGTGATATTGGACTTGTATCTAGCCTACATAGGAACACAAGAGCTTGAAAAGTTTATTAGAAAGGCGGAAACGAACCAAAACCGCTAAGGTAATGCCGAAACACTCGCTTACGGGCTGTTTAGGTTAAGATTGTGATGTGCATATTATTAGGCCTTGAAATTTTTTAGGGACATCAGGGACCATGTCATTGAGTCCCTGTTCAAATTTGGTAATTTTTCGACCATCCGAGAATATCTGGCGAATTTATTACCGAATTGGGACGTTTAATGGGGAAAATAGTTAAAATGCTCCAGAAATTATGAAATTTTTTGGGAACTCATATTTAATGTATTTTGATCACATATGAATTTTGGGATCATTTGTAGAAGTCTAAAGGTGTTTTGTGTATATGCGTTCACGTGAATTTTTATAGCCGAATTTGGACCGAAAAGAGCATGAGCTTTTTACATTCTGGAATTGATACAGGCTGTTTTGGGACATAAATTGGATATTCATGAATTTTTGTGGAATTTTTGGAAATTTTTTGGGATAAACCGACGATTTTCAGGCGAAATATAGCTGATAAAATGAATTTTTATAAATTAATAAATCAGTAAATAATTCCAGAAATATTTTTATAAAAATCTACATATTTTAATTGATAAGTGGCTAAATTTTCATAATTTAATGATTAACGGTTAATTAATTATGCTAATTTGAAGATTAAACAAATTCAGTTTTTATAAAAACCGGCAAGTTCGCGACTAACGAACCTGCGGGAATATCAAAACACCAAGAGTGATCAAAAATCATATTTTTGGATTAATTAAGTAAAAACGAACTTTTCTATGAGAAACCTGGACAATCCGGATAGATTGTGCGCGTTTCTTCTTAAATCAAACTGAATTAACGGAAACGGGTCCCGAGGCTAATCCGGTACCCTAGTATGTGATACTTCTTTATAACTTAATCATTTTATTAACCAATACATTTACCCAAGCTTATTTCCCCATAACTGTTTTCTGAACGCGTAAACGAACAACTTGACCCAGCTGGGAAAACGGGAATCGGAGCCAAGTTCGGTTTTAAGTATTAGACATTGAACAACATCACAACCTAAGCCTATTGCCACTTTCTAGGCGTTCCAGCTATACCCAGATTAGTTATACAGCCCAGTCTAGTACTGAGATTATAATAATATTAAAATATTAATATTATTATAATATGGACTATATGGACTAAGTGATAGCAAGGGAAACGAACCTCGAGCTGACCTCGCACTAAGTGCCTACAAAACGGTGAGTTTCATGACCCCACTCTTTAAACTATTTTACGAACTTTTGGGGTGGAAAGCATGTTTATACACGTTATCTATCTGAAAACGGTTCAGGATATAAAATATCTGAACATTTATATATGAAAAGTCCCTACAAACATAATGATTGACTACGTGCTGATGAAAGATGATTATTATCGTTGATTGATATATTGAGTGAAGATAATACGAATTGCAAAACATAATGAAATTACACGTGACAGCATGTTTATTTAAAAAAAAACAATATAATGTTTTATTATTAATTATGTGAAATAAAGGTACAAAAATGTATTGGATTACATCGAAACAGAAGGCAAGCGGGCAACAAGCTGTGCCGCTACCCCTTTTTGAATCGCAAAACCCAATCTTTTAAAAACTATATTTGCTGATCTTGGAATCATTAACATTACTATGCATGACCCGCTGAACACGGGTAAGTAGCTCCACAGCTTCAGGCGCGAGGAAACCAAAAGTGTCAAAAGCAAAAGGAATAAATACATGTTGGTTGTCAAGACACGCCTTTTCATGTTTTGCTACCTTACCTGAAGCAGCTTTTAATGCGGCTTGACCGACCGCGAAACCACTACTCTCTAAGCCCACCAAAGGAGAAACCCCTGTTAAATCCACACACACGTGTTTCCCTCCTATCCATCCAAACACCAAAATGTCAGCCTGTCGAAGAGATTATCTTCCTTCCGACGGGTCAGTCAGGACATTCACAGGTGCTTCTTTCTTAACAGAAATTCCAACTCGCCTGAATATATCAAAGAGCACATCCCTAACCAGATCGTGTCGGTACTTGAACCCCGGGAGCTCTTTACAGTGCACCGCGTGCTCCCCATATGAGTCTAAACACGCTTTACGACAAACAGGACATATCTCATCAACCGGAAATAGAGGAATCATAAGGCGATACTTAAGGATACTACGATACTCCACTGTAATGTTAAACATAACTAATTTGGGAAACAACGTTGTCTGTAATGGCCATGGGGATAACGTGGTCTGTGATGATTATGGGGCTATTGTGGGCGGAAGGGGGGCCACAATAGTAACAAACTAAAGTTGAGTATGGCCTATGAGCCAAGTTCTGCTGCAACTTACTAAACTAAAGTTGAGTATGGCCTATGAGCCAAGTTTTGCTGCAACTTAATAAACAAAGTTGAGTATGGCCTATGAGCCAAGTTCTGCTGCAACTTACTAAACTAAAGTTGAGTATGGCCTACGAGCCAAGTTCTGCTGCAACTTAATAAACAAAGTTGAGTATGGCCTATGAGCCAACTTCTGCTGCAACTAAACAAACTAATTTGATTATGGCATGAATTCCAAGAAAATAATGTGATTGTATATATTGTGGGCGGAAGGAAGGCCACAGTAATTGATGATACGTGGGAATGCTATACATGAATATATGTGTGTGTGTGTGTGTATACACACACACACACACACTATGTGGTTAGGCTTAGGAAATACTATATATATATGGATACTCTGTGTAATGATTGATTTTATGTGGAACCTTTGTGGACAGAAAGGGGGCCACAGTGGTTGATTGTACGTGAAACCGTTGTGGGCGGAAGGGGGGCCACAGTGGTTGATTTTACATGGAAAAATGGAAGCACGTAGTGCGAGTAAACAGTCACGATTTTATCGTAGTTTTCAAACTTATATCTTAAACTTACACACATACATATATACATTCAAACATACAGATGTACATATATATAAACATAAATATATTTGTACATACACGCGTACATACCTATTGGAGACAAAAGATTCATATGAGAAAACATAAGTAAACGTGCCTCTGCTTGAGCCTCTAAAGATAAAGGCACATGAACAGCCATTTGATCCCCGTCAAAGTCCGCATTGAAGCCCTTACAAACTAATGGATGTAAACAAATAGCACGCCATTCCACTAAAATGGGACTGTGACTGTGTGGTACGCGGAACTGATTTCGTTAAAACTTATGAAACTCACCAACTATTCGTAGTTGACCTGTTTTAACATGCTTTTCAGGTATTCAGAAAAGTGAAGTAGAATTATGTGCTACGTGTTTGGATTGTGATCGAGGCCGTGTAAACCGATACAAGTATGAAGTGAAGTAGTTAACGAACTAGTTTTGATTGTATCATCTAGTTTGTAAAAGATGTTAGAACAACGTAATATATTGTAAAATTAGTTAATAATGTTTCTTTATGAACAATGTATTTGATACCCGTTGTGTCTGTTACATTACCGTTTTACGCTTCTGCAAATCGCTTAACGGGGTGTGACATGTTACCTGCACAAATAACACACCCCGCGTAAAATGGGAAAATAAAACTAAACTAAAAATAAAAATAAAAATAACAACTAAATTAAACAGAATTAACTAAGAAATCAATTAATCACACAAACACTAAGCGCACTACCTCCCCGGCAACGGCGCCATTTTGATGACCGTCGTTTAAGTCATGCAAAAACCTAATTAACCTAAGCAGCTAGGGTAAGTCAGGTATCGTATCCACCAGGAGTATGTGGTCAGTGTGAAGTGAAATCAATTTCTAAACTTATGAAGTAATTCAATTAAAGTGCTGATCACACTAGCAAATGGTTTATATGTTGTAACAAGCAAGCAAGTAATCACGTGTTCAATCAATTAACAAAGACAAATCACACCCGGGAATCCTAGTAATTAACCTAACAGCAAACTCATGCAACTTAACAGATTAACAATCACTGATTAACACCGATTGACTAACTAGACAAACCTTAGGCATTAACACACGGCACTGGTTATCAAACAATCCCTGCCAGTGTGACTCAACTAAGGGAAAGCGTATGCTTCATCACATTCAACTAATCAAAACAATCCTATAAGCAATTATCATAGCAACTGGCACAATAATCGTTCTGATCGAAATAAACCTAAACCGACTGAGTGCACAATAATACTAGACATCAATACTCATAGATTAATTAAAGATCATTACAATCAATTCATTCTAAATACATGAGAAAAACTGAAAGATACAATACTCTACATCCCGGGTATGACTCGAAAAAACTAGCCGCGCATCGGCATCTCTCGAGCCTCGGTTATGATCTGGTAGGCCATGTTGGACACTTAGAGATGATTGGGGATGATCGGGACTTGCTCTTCTGCTCTGGAAATCTCCTGGAAGGTGAAGAATGGCGTCTAGGGTCGTCAAGAACGTAATATAAAACAAACCCTAACTTTCACGATTCTGGGGACCATCGCGTAGCGCGATGGCCTACTCTCTTGGTCCATCGCGCTACACGATGGACCAAAGTCAACGCAGGAACTTACAGGGCATAACGTAGCGCAATGCCCCACCTTCAACACCCATCGCGCTACACGATGGGCCTCTTTTCTCAGCAACTTCGTTTAGCTGCCTCGGGAAGCGTGCTAGACATCCCGGGTCTTTATTCCATGCTTATACAGGTCAAAATTAAGCGCGTTAAGAACCTGTGACCTGAAACACAATAAACATGTATGAAGTACCAAAGTTCCTAAAATAAATGAGTAAAACAAATACGTTAACACAAATAAATATGTACAAATAAACCGAACATCACATGTCATTTTGTTTCTTGTTTTCTTTCTGATTAGGGTTTGTTTGGGGTACTTTATTTCGGTTTTGGGTATTCAACTTTCAGGCGTTATTCTGGTTGCTTGGATTTGTGGTTAGATTTAGGTGTTGGTTTGCTTTGTTAACAGAAGATTCGGGTTAGGGTTTGCTTTCGAAATATGGGTTTGACTAGTTAAATTACCAGACGTGTTTCAAGATACCGTTATTGTGTAGACGGGAAGGTTCTGATTGACAAATTTAATGGTATTGTTTTTAGTTAGTGGAAGATGCAAATGGATGCCTTACTTGGTTAGAGGGATTTGGATGTAGTTTTGGAAGAGAAGTCGAGAGATATGAGTAAAGATGATGAAGTTGTTTGGAACTCAAAGGACAAGAATGCTAGAGGGGCTATTGCATTGGCTTTAACGAGGGCGTTGCTTTCAACATCATGCATGAAACCATTGCTCGTGGTTTGATGTTAGCTTTGTCAAATATCTATGAGAAGCCGTCTACAGCTAACAGTGTGTTCTTGATGAGGGAGCAATTCATGAAAAGAATGAGCGATGGTAGCTCAATTACCATTCACATTAACAATTTGAATGCAATTCTGTCCTGATTATCATATGTGGGAATCAAGTTCAATGATGAGACTCAAGCTTTAATTGGTGATGTTATCTTCATTACCTGATAGCTGGTATGGAACTGTAACTCCGGTTACCAGTTCTGTGGGGATCGCATGTATGGCATTTGAAAGGATTCGAGATATTGTTCTAGGTGAGGCACTCATCGGAAAAGCGCTAGCGGAGGATCATCTTCTAGGATGTTTCATGTTGGCAAGGGAAAGGGAAATAGCAGGGATAGTGGGAGTCGGGGAAATAATTCGTCTAAAGCTCGAAAGAATGTGAGGTGTTGGAATTATAACAAGGTGGGAGTGCCCGGCTCCTAAGGAAGAGGATGCCAAAAGGATTTAAACACTGTTGAGGTAGCCACCGAGGGTGATGCCCTACCTTGTAGTGTGAAAGGTAGTGTTAACTCTTGGGTCATGGATGTTGCTTCATTTCACGCCATGCATAGTGGGGAGACAATGATGAATCCGAAAGTTGGTGACTTTGGAATGGTACGAATCGCTAATGATTAGATTCTTGAAGTAACAGACATGGGAGATGCTGATCTTGTTACTTCGTTAGGAACTACATGGAACATGAAGAATATTAGGGTGAATCCAGGTTTGAAAAGAAAGTTAATTTTTTTTTTCAGCTAGATGATTGAAAGTAAGGTTTGGTGATGGTAAATGGAGGGTGATCAATGGAAATCTGATTATTGCTCATGGAAAGAAGTGTACGTGGATCATTGTACATGGCTAAGGTATCTGCTGAGGGAGGGATTGTCCTGGTTAAGCAAGGCATAGTCTGGTTCGCTAAATCTAGTGCTAAGAGGGTTCATTTTGCAAAAGTGAGCCTGGAGCCACAGGGATGTCAGCTGAGCGTGTTTGGAGGTTTAAACCAGTATGGGGATTTGGTAACTGTGGGAGCATGCGATGTGTTCTGGACACAGTTTCAAAAGGCCGTTGGGTTTTGAAGACCAAGATTCCGACTGTAAATTATCTCTTGGAAATTGTTTGTAGAATTTGGAGAGTGATGATAGTTCTCGGTGTATTTTTGAATCCTGTGGATTGTGCAAGCTTGTTGAGACAGAGAATTGGTCGTTGATGGGGTTTTATCACAATTGAGTTGGAGCTCGAGGGAGCTTCAACTGACTGATGAAGCGGGCTGCTGCAACTAGGTGGATTCTTGAAATCTTAGCTTGTGCACGAAGAGCTGAAGGCTTGGAGAACTTTTGTTGTTGAAATTTTAGCTTTTTTTTTTGGAAGTGGAGGCTTGGTTGATTTATGTTATTGAAGTCTTGTTCACGAACCACATAAATCTTGTCTTGTTCACTCTTTTATTTATGTGTGTGTTGTTGTCTATTCTGACGCAACTTGTTCTAATCGATACCTAACATTTTCAACCTTTTGTATATTTAATATCACATAAGCTATCATATGATCAGGCTGCTTTAAGCAATACAAGTATTCTGAAAGTTAACGTTGCATTAGCTGCCACATTAGATGAGAAGCCCGAGGTTGATGTGAGTGACGAATGCTACGATAATCAAGTGGAAATCAAGAACATTAAACACAAATACCAACTAACAGTTGCTCGAAAGCTTTTCACCTTTATTTGGCCAACTAAAAACAAAGAACAAAACCAAAAAATAAAGCATAGCTGGGTTTTATAAAGAGCTGTACAAAACCAATCCTACCAAAGCTCAAATAGTATATTTTAAATAAAATAAAATTAACTAATAAGATAAACATAAATTTAAACTTATTCTCCAAGAAACACAAATGCCCCTTGGACTTTTAAGATCTCCTCCATCCACCCCACTTGAGATCAACTGAATCGCCCTTTGATGTTGTAAACTTTATCACTCCCTCTCAACATCAACTTCCATGTTCATATCCTCGCAAAAACCAACCATCTTTTGTCTCGACAAGCATTTGGTAAACACTTTCGCTACTTGTCTTTGAGTATTGATGTATTCCAAGTTCACTTCTTTCTTCAACACGTTTCCGTCACATAATGATAGTGAGCCTCAATGCGTTTAGTTCTAGCATGAAACATAGGATTTTCCACCAACTTTATCGAGGACATGTTATCACAAAACAAAGTCATCACCCTCTACCTTCTGGTTCATGTTCTCAAGTAAAAGTTTTAACCACATAAACTCTTGAGTAGCCATTGCAGCAGCCTTATACTCTGCTTCAGTAGTGGATAATGAAACCGTAGGTTGTCATTTACTACTCCACAAAACCACACTTTGGCCTAACATGAGCACGTACCCAGTAGTTGATCTTGTCTTGTCTAAGTCTCCGGCATAGTCGGCATCGTTATACCCCACGAGTTCGAGTTTTGTGTTTCTTTTAAACTTAATGCCATATTTCAAAGTCAACTTAACATATTGCAGCACCCTTCTCAAGGCATCAAGATGAGGTTTCCTTGGTTTCTGAATATACCTACTTAAGACCCCCACCACAAAGGCTAAATCTGGTCTTGTGAGTGTAAGGTAAATAAGACTTCCAACCATTTTTCAATACATAATTGGATCATAAAGTTCTTTGCCTTTATCTGCGCATAACTTTACTGTTGTGTCCATAGGTGTTGTTGAGGGCTTGCCATCCACCATTCCATATTTCACCAATATATCATAACAATATTTCTTTTGATGTAGCACAATTTCATTAGCCTTATAACTCACCTCTAGTCCTAAAAAATGACTAAGTTCACCAAGATCTTTCATGTGGAATCTAACACACAGATTCTCTTTTAACTGTGAAATTGCTTCGTCATCATCACCTATGATTATTAAGTCGTATACGTAAACAAGAACGACTACGACTTTGTCTCCAACTATCTTAACAAACAAGCTAGCGTTTGCCACGGTCATGCTAAAACCATTGTGTTGTAAGAATTCACTAATCTTACCGAACCACGCCCTTGGAGATTGTTTTAACCCATAAATTGCTTTCTTTAGCTTGCAAACGTACCCCAGTTGTGACTCATTTTTGAACCCTTTTAGTTGCTCCATAGGAATCACGTGATCCAAGTCGACGTACAAAAACGCGTTACTCACATCCATTTTCCACAGCTTCCAATTCTTACTTGCTGCCACGGCTAGGATTACTCGAACTGTGGTGAGTTTTGCTACGGGGCTAAAGGTATCCTCATAGTCTATGTCGAGTTGCTGTGAAAAACCTCGAGCAACCAACCGGGCCTTAAACCTATCTATAGACCCATATGCTTTCCTCTTCAGTTTGAACACCCACTTACATGCCACAGCCTTGACATGATTCGGTTTTGGAACGAGTTCCTAGGCCTCATTTTTATGCAAAGCCGAGACTTCATTTTTCATAGCCTGAACCCACTCAGCTCTTTTACTTGCATGTTCATAAGTCGTTGGTTCGGTTTCTCTGTCTTCTTCGGTTAATGCTACATTGGCCACATACTTGGCGTTAGGCTTTCTAACCCTCCTTGACCTTCTTAGTTCACATCCTGGATCAGTACTGCTTTCTGATGAATGATGAACCTCACTTTTCCATGGCTTTTGAACCCGCTGTTGTGGTTCCTCAACTACTTCTGGTTGAGTTTCATTATCAGTAAAACCCAAAGTTATGCTTGAGATCTTTAGTTCTTCTAACAACTGATTTGAATCAGGTAGGCTCTCTTTTTCATTCGACCACCAAGACGAATTTTCGTCAAACACAACGTGTCTAGAAACATAGCATATTCCCGTCACCAGGTCGCAACAACGCCACCTTTTTTTCTCTTGTTCGTAACCCACAAAAATGCAGCGGGTAGCCTTCTTTTCCATCTTTTTTCTAAGATGGTTTGGTATGAATGCATAACATACTAAGCCGAACACTCGCATATGATTAACGTTCGGTTTTAACTTAAAAAGCTTCTCTAGGGTGACACATACTCCTGATTTTGTGGTGGTAATCTATTGATTACATAAGCCTCCGTCTTCATGGCTTCAACCCAAAACCTTGCTTGTACATTTTTCCTATGTCCAATCCTCCTACACGTTTCGGCTAGTGCCTATTTTTTCGTTTCGACACACCGTTTTGTTCAAGTGTGTTTGAACACGTTAGTTGTCTTCTTATTTTGTGCTCCTTCAGATAATTCGAACAATCAGTGGCTAAGTACTCACCACCATTATCGGATCTAAGACATTGGATTTTCCGGCCCGTTGTCATCTCGGCTTCGGGTTTTATAAATTTTAAATTTTTTAAAAGCTTGTGACTTCTCCTTCATGAGTTCAATCCAAATATAACGTGAGTAATCATCCATAAACGTGATCATAAATCTCAAACCTGATGGATGCTTGATTGGTCCGAACACATGGAGTTAATCAACTCAAACAGTGCCTTGGCTTGGTGCTCGGAATCATCGAACGGTTGTTGTTTTGCTTTGCCGAATTACAACCGACACATACTATCTTCTTGTTTACCTCAAGTTATGGCAGCCCACTCACTAATTTTTTCTTCATCATTAAGTCAAGTCTATTGACGTGTGTGAATATATATATAAATTTGGATAAAAGTTCCACACAAATCGGGTTTTAAAAATAAGTTTTCACATAAAACTAAACCACACACGAAAGGCAAGTGTACCTATCATTTGTAATAAAGTGTCGGCAAGAACCGAGTGTCAATCCATGGATACGGTAATTTTCTAGTACTAAATCTTTGTGAATGACCAACCGAACAAAGAAATCTTAATTTGAGTTTTTAATTAACTAAACTAGCATACAATGAAAACAAAGCAAGTAAAAATACAAGAAACAATCAATCCAACAAAACTACCTAGACATGCATCCACTCTACTAATGTGATAAAATAGCAATGATATGGTAAACATTATGAATATAAACATAAATACTAGATTGCAATCAGGCAACCTAATACTAACAATTAATCATAATGATGGGTTTTCAATCAAGAATTAAACATAGACTAACTTGTTTGTCAAAACAACAATGTCTCATAATCGAAGGAAAGCTAGCATGAACAACATTCTAACCACCTAAGATTACACTAAATTAGCTAAACTCATGAATTAAACACCAACTTATGAAACTTTAACCCGGCAAGTCATCACCAAGTCAAGAATCATAACAACACTCATCAATTTTCCAATATCAAGTGTAGGGTTTCATGCTCATCAATAATATTATAACCAAACTAATATTTACTAGTCATTCCTAACTTAGCAATACAAACAAAGAAACATGAGCATTCGAAGTTTGCAAACAAACATCTAGAGCATAGTTTTCCATCATGAATGCCTAAACATTTGTAAGACTAACAAGGTATGCAATTCTAACAAGTATGAACACCATCAATATCAACTCATAACTTCAACATTTCCTTGAAAGAAAACCAAATTGCTATAACCATACATAGATAAAAATCACAATAGTAAAGGCTTCAATAATGTCTAGATAGTAAATGTTATTAGCCCAAAAGGCTTAATACAACTACAATCAATCTAGAAATAAGCTTACAAAACATGCTCTTAAACATAGAAATGCAAACCAAAATCAAGCAAGGATTGAAGGATGGAATGATGAATCTTATGTTGGTGGAAGCCTCCAAGAATCCCCTAAAAATGCTACACTTGGTTGAGAGAAAATCCCCAAGACTCCACACCACAAAATGAGGATAATAGGGGTGTATTTAAGCTTTCTGGACGTCGTGCACGGGCATGCACGGTCATGCACCAATTTGGAAAGTCAACTCCTTGCTTTAATCTGACCAAAAAGTCAGATTTCTCTGTTTGGACACGGGCTGGCACGGGCATGCACGGTCGTGCATTGGCAAGTGCACTAGCTGGCATGGGCGTGCAGGTCTGGCAGAATGTTGTATTTTGTCCCCGAAACGTCCTCTTTTCATGTTTTCTTTGTCGGGCGAGCGCCCGGACCTTCAAATTCACAAATGACTCAAATAAGTACCAAAAACAATGAATTTGCATGGAGTTTAACAGAAAATACAGGGATAATTCAATGCAATAAGATATACACTTTGTGTTACATCATCTATCATACCCGACATGACCTAGCTGGTTGTGCCACAGGTCCGCGTTTTGTGTTTTATTCGTTTTCTCCACATAAGCGGTTTCGGCTGAGAGCACATATACCGTGTCATTCTTCTTTCCTTGTAACACGGGTTTGGATTTGGTTTCGAACTCATCAAATATCCTCACGTCGTTTGGCCTGAATACAACGTACTTGCCCATCGAAGTAACCTGTGGTATAGAAAACAAATTTTTTTCTCATACCTGGAACATGGAAAACATCTTCCATAAGAAACTCCATGTCGTTATATGCTCGCGGAAGTTTTACATCTCCCACCTGTGCTATATGATGCCTCGAATCATCAGCGATTACCACCACTTGACTACCCCTATATATTTCTGGAATTTTGATTCGACTCTTGTTTCCGGTCATTTGGTTCGAGCAACCGAAGTCAATGACCATTCATCGAAAGAGTTTGCTTTAGTTTCGGTGGTGGCCGTTAAGGCGTACTCATATTGGACCAACGCGACAAGAGTCTCGACATTCCAAGGCTCTTCTTCCCTTGCCTCGGCCACATTTCCTTCTTCTGTCGGTTGGCGGTAATACTTAGCTATGTGACCCTTTTGACCACGATTATAGCAAGGATAAGAGAACATGTTAAATTTTCCCTTCTTGCTACTCGATGCCTTTTCTTTCGGGTTATTTCGGTTATCCCTGTTATCGGGTTGTCCCGGTTATCTCAGTTCTTCTTGTAATCTTGTTTCCATGGCTTTTCTTGATTCTTAAACCCTCCGTTGTTATACGCCACTTATTGGATTTTCCGGCATACAACGCTTTTTCTTCTTCGGTTTTGATCGTAACTGTACCAGCTGTTTGGACAAAGCTTATTGACCCGCAAGAAGGATCTCGAGTTCGGTTAACGATGACGGGGCTGGCCACCCTTGTACATCCACTACAAAACTTTGAAATTCTGGTCTTAGCCCATGAATGATTATTCTTTTCATTCTGGCATCACCCATTCGGGCCTGCTGATCTAATTCTCCTATCCCTCTGCACAATGTTATCACTTTATGAAAGTATTGTGGTATACCGAGTTCTTTTTGGCTTACCGATAAAAGCTCGTTTTCTAGCAACGGGAGCTTCATGTCGTTTCTTTTGGAGAATAAAGACCCAGGGGTATCCCAAGCCTGTTTGGGGGTCGCTAGTTCACGGATATGATCCAACAGTTCCTCCTCTATTGTTGTTTTCAGAAGGATCATAGCTCGACCTACCTTAACCCTCCACTTGTGAATGGCACCGTTGGTGTCGATCCTTGGCTCATTAACGTCTACCCTGTTCTGACTTCCCAGAGGTCTTGTCCCTGCATATAGGACATCATGCACGTAGACCAGACATTATAATTCTGGTTGCTCAGTTTCTTGATTCCACCAATCAATTGCATCTCTGTCATCTCGTTCGGTTACTTTCTGCGGTCGGTAATATCTGCTGCCTTCAATCAGGATCAATCTGCGAACCAGATGGGTGAACTACGAGAACCAAGTCTTGATCAACAAGGCTTTGATACCACTTGTTACGATAATCAAGTGGAAATCAAGAACATAAAACACAAACACCGACTAACAGTTGCTGGAAAGCTTTTCACCTTTATTTGACCAACTAAAAACAAAGAACAAAACCAGAAAATAAAACGTAGCAGGGATTTATAAATACCCGTACAAAACCAATCCTATCAAAACTCAAATAGGATGTTTTAAATAAAATAAACTTAACTAATAAGATAAACATAAATTTAAACTTATTCTCCAAGAAACACAAATGCCACTTGAACTTTTAAGATCTCCTCCATCCATCTCTCGAGATCAACCGAACTGTCCTTTGATGTTGTAAACTTTATCAACGAAGAGTTTCTAACACATCAGCAGTCCCACTTATAGTTATAGTTACTTTAACTAAGGCGATACATTTTTTGTTTAAAATTTATTTTTTGATTAGTAAATTCAAATTATTTTATGTAGGCTGGAAATCACTATCTTGTAGATGCAACTTTAGAAGAGGAGTCACAAATGAACTCTGCTGTTTCGGTTTCTGTCAACACGGAAGTGTTGGTTTGTGGGTTGACCAAAAGAGGCAGGGCAGGTTTAGACCCGAGTGTGGTTCTTGATATGGTATCGGTAGCTAAACGTGTAAGCGGCCAATTAATGAACAAATTGGATTATGAGATAGCTGCAGCTGAGGCTATGGGAGGAGAGTTCTAGAGTTGTTGGTTAATGTGGATATAGTTTTTTTCTTTTACTGAATAGTGTCTTTGCATGAACCATGATTATAAAGATACAATTTCATTAATAGTGATATTAAACTCTTGGAGATAGGAGGTTTTGGTTTTATGCATTAAAATTCACTTAATATTTGGTCCATTTGACAAATAATAAAGTGCATCGCCTGACCAATTGTATATCAGTGTGACAGTGTGTTTCTCTCTTTTAGGGGACCCCAAGACGAATCTTATTTACACTGAATGGTTATTATTATATATTTACATGTAAAGTATTGATAAAATAATTACACATACATAAATATAAATATAAATATGCTTGTGTGTGGGGTATATATAAAAATTATAAGTATAAATTTATATAGAAACTTTATAAAGACGTCAACATGCCTAGGTGTGCTTGCACAACGAACAGATCTTTGGTTGCAGTTGTTATCGCTTGCCTGATGAGTCTAAGGCAAGGAGAAACCAGCAGATCCAGCGAGATTGATTGACTAGCCCTGGGGCAACTTAGCGTGCCACAAAGGATCCTGATATTGGAAAAGAAACTGTGAAAGGATGAATATTTAGGGAACGGGCCGGGAATGAGAAGATAGCAAACAATTAATAATCAGGGTACCAACTTACAGTTATTTTCTCATAGGTTACATTAGATAAAGGAACTTAAAAAGAAACAAAAGAAAAGACTAAGAATTAAGTTAAGCTAGCTTTTCTAAAGATGAAGTGAGGTATCCACTTCATGTTTATTTGGATCCACTTTCCAAAAGTCCATTACTCTTGTGTTTCCTTCATCCTTTTGTAGTTCTTGCTTGGTGTCTAAACCGAGTCCGAGAGAGACCGGATCATGAGAACTCGGTCTTGTTATCATCGTCTCATGGTGCACCAACGATCGAACGGGTGGTTCATAGCGGCTAATAACTTGACTGCTTCGACTCATGGTTCCAGACTCCGGGAACCGCTTTAAAAGCTCCATCTCTTGCCTCTTCTCCCTCATTCTCTCCAACTGCCTAAATCTTTCTTGCAAGAGCGCTATAGAAGAACCACTGCCACCAGCACCACCGCCGCCGCCTCGTCTTTCATTGGAATGCAGAACCATTGCGGATGTTCCTTGTGTTGATCATGTGGTAATGTGAGTCTTAAATTATGGCACATAGGTGTATGTATGTATTTTAATAATATCTTGAATTAAGTGCAAGCCTCCCTTTGTTGATTCTAAGCACAAGATCCAAGGGGGAAGAAGATTTATGACAACAAAAGGACTTTTTGACGAGGTAAAGTGTGTGGAGGTGAATCCAAAAACATTTGGAATGTTGTGTTTGTTAAAATATAAGATTAGGTTTGATACTCTGGCCAGGTTTTGTGATTTTTGAATGCTTTAATGCTTTGTAAAAGATGGTTACATCTTTGGTTTCTTGTTTGTGTATTTTGTGCATTCCTTTTATCTCCAAGATACTATAACAATAACAATTATTAATAATAAAACAAATAAAAATAAATAATTTAAAAATAAGAATAATAACGATGCTAACAATGTGAGTTATATTTTATGGTGTGGATAGATACGCCTATAAAATTACAAGTGGTTTTAGATGCATAGTTTAAATGAGTTTGACACCGGTAATGGAGCATTTCATGCATTCATCATACTTGCATAATTTGTACGCATGGATGTAATGTTTAATGCATCGTTCTAATTAGGTTAGATACACTTTTGTAACTAGTTTAATAATGTCGTCGCGTAGTCACACTATAAAAATATATATCTTTCACAACTATACAATGCTATATGTGTTAAGAAAATTAATTTATGATATATTTTAAAAATTAATGAAGCATATATAAAAGCATATATTTTGCCATCAAAAACCAAAGCCGTAAAGAAAACTAAAATTACGGGAAGTATTCATAATTTGTTCTGATTTTTTTTTTCATTTTTTTTTTTACAATGAGCACTAGCTAAACCTCTAAAAAAACTCTTGGATGTTCGAGATACAAATAAAGATTTATGTATGCATATGGAAATAAATTAATATATATTATTGTATATCTTTCATTTAGCTTCTCACACGCTTGAAAAGGTGCATCAAGTTATATGATGTGTGTTATTTTGTGATATAATATCTTTTGTGCAAAAACCATGAGATCTTTATTTAAATCAATTCTAGCTTTTAATTTGTTTTCATCTAGAATCCTTTTATGGTTTGCTGAATTTTGATGTCATTTAGGTGTAAGGAATGCGTAATAGGATAATCTAAAAACTTAACTAATTTAATAAAAATAATTTCACCTACTCCTTCAAATTTAACAAATTCCAAAATCGGCTTAGAGACGGATTTGGATTTTTGTGTATTGGGCCAGTGGAGTGGGTGTACTGTACTCTTATTTGTAGGCAAGGGAATAATCGAGATCAGCTGACATTTTGATCTTTGTATGAATAAAAAGAAAACAAACGTATGTAGGTCTAAAAGAGGTTTTCACTGTGAGTCTGGCTATGTTAAAAACTGCTTCACGCAAAGTAATCAAACACGAGAAAACGTATCTTGACAATCAACATGTGTTTATACTTTTCTCATTTGGTACTTCTGGTTTCATTGCGCCTGAGGCTCTAAAGCTAGATACTCCTTTACTCATGTCCAACGAGTCATGGATAGTAATGTTATGAACCCAAGATCTATTAATGTAATTTTAAAACGACTTAGGTTATGTTTGTTTTTGCTTAAAAGATCTGCAGGGGGCTTACGTCTGCGAGCGCGCAGACATAAGCTACTGAAGACTGTTTGTTTTTTTAGAAGAAAAAGATCTGAAAAATGCTTTTATGGTCTTAAAAAATAAGATATTGTTCAACTTTTTCACACTTCTTCACATCCTATCAACACCTAATGTCCAACACCACCACCACCTACCGTGCGTCACCACCATCACCGTCCACCACCACCACCCACCGTCAGCCACCACCACCGTCCACCACGACCACCCACCACCACCACCACCCACCGTCAGCCACAACCACCGTCCACTACCACCACCCACCGTCACTTTCCACCACCACCACCTACCGTGCGTCACCACCGTCCACCACCACTACCCACCATCCGCCACCACCGTTCGCCGCCACCACCCACCGTCGGCCACAACCATCGGCCATTAGCACCACCCACCACCACCACCACCCACCGTCACCGTCCACCACCACCCACCGCCCGCCACCACACCTCCATCACCACCACCACCCACCGTCGGCCACAACCATCGTCCACTACCACCACCCACTGTCCGCCACCACCACCGTCCACCACCCACCGCCACCGTCCATTACCACCACCACTCACCGTCGGCCACCACCACAGTCCACTACCACCACCGTCCAACAACCATAACAACCGTCCATCACCACCACCCACCGTCCGCCACCACCACCGCCACCCACAAGAGCACCGCCATCATCACCACCATTCACCATCGGCCACCACCACCCACCACAACCGTCCATCACCACCACCGTTCACGGCCTACCACAATCGTCGGCCACCAATCGTCCACCACTACCCACTTCCACAGTTCGTACCCCACCACCAATTATTTTAGGAGTTTACTGATGCTAAATAAATTCTATCTACTGTGATATGTATGATAGGTAACTAATTTTTAGTTTATGCAGACGATTTCCAGTTTATAACACAAACAGTATTATATTTTTTAAATTGCAGACATTTAGACCACATCTTCAGTTGCAGACATGAAATCAAATGAAAACAGATTGCAGACAGTTTTTGTCTTAAAAAACAAACAACACCTTAGTTTTGCTATTTAAAAAAGGCTAATGGCAAAGCTTGTTACCCATTTATCTTTGATTTTAATGTAAACACTACTTTTAGATTAATGGTAAAACTAATAACACACAAAATAACTAAATAGATAAATAAAGTTTAAACAAGCTTGACTTAAATAAAGTTTAAATAAGCTTGACTTTGTGTCATGTACACCCCAAAACAAGGGCACATAGTTTCTGTTGAGTTTATACATTGCTCATAGTTGAAGTCTTACAAATCATAAATAACCAATCGATCATACAAATCAAACCCAACATTACATTCTACTAATAATTTTGGGTCAAACTAAATACGAAATCGAATGCTCTACTTTTCCTCATTCTCGAAATAGTTCAATGTTGCCCTCTTATCATTTTCTACTATAGTTTATCCTAAAATACCTATTAAAAACGTCAACCTTTGCTAGTAAACTTGCAAAATAGTTTCACTCACTTCTTCGATTTCAACAAGCTTACTAAAAGGATTTGGATTTTTCGTTTGTTGGGCCAATGAGGTGGATTTATTAATCTCTGGTGGGTTTATTAATCTCTTATCTGTCAGAGAGAGCATAAACGAGACGAGTCATCTACACGTTACTAAAGATCGTCGTGCTAAAACTCGAATCAAGCCAAATTTGAATGAGTTTGAGTCTGAATTAATGCTCATATAATAAACAAGTTCAAGTATGAGCTTAACTAACTAAACATGGCAACCTTCAGTAGTTATCATCAGTGGCAACCTTCAGTAGTTGTCAACTTGTCATCAGTGGCAACCTTCAGTAGTTGTCTTCAGTGGCAACCTTCAGTAGTTGTCTTCAGTGACAAACATCTTCAGTAGTTGTCTTTTCTTCATCAGTTAATTGTTTATTTTTATGTTAATTGTTTTTTTTTATTTTTCATGTTATACAAATACGAATCGTAGTTTAGAATCCAAATCACAAACGAAAAACAAAAAAAAAAAATTTTACACTGTAACCGGTTGGAACCGGTTACGGTACAGGAACTGGGTTAGGAACCGGTTAGATAGGTTAGGGGTCCGAGGGTGGGAGAACCGGTTCGGTTCCCTAACCGGTTCAAGCCTGGAACCGGTTTAAAAGGGGGTTTTGAATATAGGAACCGGTTAGGAACCGGTTCCAGTTCCTAGTCCCAAACCGTTTTGAACATGCCTACCTACCAGTGGTAGTCTGGTACCAGTGTACCACCACCTGGTCCAGAATTGGTCCAAGAGGTACTTATGGCCCAATAGGCTGATGTCTTCACTCTTCAGGTTTTGTCTAAATGTCTGTTTAGAACTTAAAAAAAATATTTTCAATTTCATTAATGAGGAAATATTAATAACATGTATGTTTTTGACTTTGCAAGATGGGAAAAAAAACTCAAAACTTAAAACATTTGAAACGGGTATTCGTTTATCAGATGGGCATGTAACGACATTATAAAAAATTACGGGTTTGTAGTGGGTTGGCATTTAGATGCTACTTGTCCAACTACCAGTAGTAGTTTGCATGAGCATATTTAGTTGTGGAGTTATCAAACGGGTAATGCATGGTAATGTTATGGCTAAACGATCTACGAATAATATTTTAAAATGATTTGATTTTGCTATCTAAAAAGGGCTAGCGAAATAGGTTGTTTTCCGTTTGCCTTTGGTATCGATGTAATTACTATCTTTTAATAAATGAAAAATAATACTAGTGACAATAAATAATATTTTGAAGTTAGAAACTTATACTTATTTCATTTATACATTCTTATAATTGTCATTTTGAATCACATTGAACTTATAACTGTAGTTGAGTGTATTATAGGGGTATTTGGGATTCCTTATTTTACCTCCTTATAACTTATCAATAAGTTAATAAGTTATAAAAGTTTTAACTTATAAAACTTTTTTCTTTCACAATATAAGTAATCCCAAACGCCTTATTACTTTTCAAAAAGTTAATAAGTTATAAGTTGGTGAAAATAAGCAATCCCAAACACCCCCTATATTTTGAATAAGCTTTAAGGTGCGTTTAAGATCGGGTGTCGATAAAGGGCAACGGTTAATTTGCAACCACATAAGGATAAGATCGATCACAAAAGAATATACCTAATACTCAAATGTTACATTTCTTATTGTATAATTTCTTAACAACCGTACTTAGAAGTTTAATCAATATTAACTTCTTAACAACCATACTTAGAAGTTTAATCAATATTAACTTGTTAAAGGTATACGGAATATGGAAATACTACAACGTTTTAAACACGAAATAAGTGGTCGAGCTAACTTCAAACGAGGCGAGTACTATTCACAATTTCACATCCACCAAGTCGTTAAACTTCACTTTGTTTCAAAAGTAATATACAAGTTTCAAAATAAACATTCACGCTTTTAAATATATTTATTTATATGTAACAAAAACATCAAACCTAACGCGTACACACTCAAAATCGAGAACCCAAACATCAAACCTAACGCGTACACACTCAAAATCGAGAACCCAAACACGACTATTTTAACTCATTTATCAAGTTGTAAACGTGCTACCCGGGTATGTCGGTTGTAATAATTGGTCGAGCAGGTCAAAAACAGGTTTGCGGGTTGACCAGTCGCCCTAATTAAACAGGTTAAACATGTTAATCTGAGAATTGCCCATTTATTGAGCGGGTCAGATATAAAAACTCAAAACTTGCTTATATTTATATCATTTATATATCGTGTTTCAAGTCGTATCGAAAGTTTTTAGGAAAATATTTGAAAAATAACTGTCATGTCAAGATTTGTGACTATAAAAGTAACACAACTTTTGAAATAAAAGTTTAATTATAGTTTGCTATTTTAAAAATATGCAAGAATCACTAAAAATCTAATCTAACGTAAAAATAAAAGAAAAAAAAGTTTAATGAATATAAAATATAAGTTGCCCCCTTACGTGATGGCGTCTAATCACTTGGATAATACGGATAAATGTTAGGTATTAATGATTTGGTCATTTGGTGGCGTTGTTTAGAAACAACAACGTACAATTAATAACATTGTGTATTTTTTTTAGTTAGTTAATGATAATTGTTGTATTACATAATTTGTCTCCTGGGAAACCATAAATGTTACATCACTAAAATATCTTCTTCTCAACAACTGTGACTACGGTTCCTATTCGTTGGTTTAATAAAAAGTAAATTATAAAGAAAATCTGAGGAGTTATGATGATGATGGTTCAGCGAACAGAAAAAAAAATCAACAGAAGAATTGTTTAAATTTTTCTTTAGCGGCCAACAAACATAAAATGCTTAGGTACTCCGTATAGAGTGATTCAATGGCAAAAGGCCACTGATGGCTTGTCCAACCCAGGCTTACGAAGCCCTTAAACTAATTTTATTCACAACCCAATCCAACTTAGCTTATGAATAAAAAAAATAATTTCTCTCTCTTCCACCCACGCAACCCAACCTAACCTTGCTTTTCACTTTTATCGCAAACCCAAACTAATTATTTTAATACATATATCTTATTAGATTTTAATTTATTTTATAAAATTTATTAAAACTAATAAAAATATTTATTTTTATACAATATTATTTTAAGTATAAAAATCATTTAAAAAGATAATATCATAATTCTATTGAAAAAAACCTTGAGTTTTTACAACTATTAACAAAACAAAATTTTACATAATAATATTAAAAAAGACAAATTTTTTAAAGTGCTCCGTTTTTAATAAAATTGATATCAAAATGTTCATAAAAATAAACTAAAAAAGATTGTGTTTTTAGATTTTTAAAATAAGTTAAATAATACAAATTATTAAATAAAAATAAATTTATATAAAAAACAAATTGTTTGAAAGCAAAGAAACAACACAATTTTAGATTAAAAAAGTGGGTTGTGACCTAAGTTGGGGTTGCGACCCAAGTTGTGGGGTGAAAAAGATTTAATCTTTTTGTTTATTTCTTGAATAGTGTCTTGACTTCTATGAGGTCACAAATAAACTTAGTCATAAGCGTCTTCAAGTTATCTTTAGTTTTGGGGGAAACCCACCCATCCGAAGCCCACTGATGGTAAAAGCCAGATGCCCTCAGGATCGAACTGGAGATCACAAAGATCCCAGTCTTCCTTCATTGAGCCACCCATGTCTCTCTCAAAGTGTTGTAAGTAGAAATTAAACTTGAGTTTTCATTAAAAACTCAAACTCTCTACCACTACACCACATTAAAAATAAGTAGTCAAAACATAAGAAAACCATATTAAAATAAAAATAGACAATTTAATATCAAATTTTAAAATATAAGTCAGTAGTGTACTCACTAAAACCGCTCCAAATTTTTATTTATTTTTTATATAGTTTTCATTGCTACTACCTTTACTAGTAAGAAAATTATGTCAGGAAAATTCTAAAGAGCTTTATATCAAAACTTGAGAACCAAGGTGAAACTGGAGAACCAAGGTGACCAATATCATTGAAGAATCAAAAGATCTCAACACACTATAATGAATGAGTTAATTGGCAACTTCAAAATGGATGATAAAATAATGAACAAATTAAAGATGATGAAATCTTCAAACTCAAGACTGAATAGAGTAAATTAATTGCTCTTAAGCCAAACTTGTTAATGTTTGTTTGTGTTCATTTACATTTGTTGATGTATGTTTGTTTATCTTTGTTCAGTTATGTTCGTTTAGATTTTAAACAAACGAACACAAATGCCCTCTTTTAAATAAGCGAACATGAACATAAATATTTGTTTGATTAAGTGTCTGTATTCTTTTAAAGTTAAATGAAAGAACACGAACATGCCATTTTTCGTGTTCATTCGATTTGTTTACAGGCTTTCATTATTCACATTGATGAATACATCAGTTTCAATCTTTAGGCTTTGCCGATTTTATTTATGTTCGTTTGTGTTCGTGAACACATTAATTTCCTTAATGAACGAACACGAACATAAAATCTCGTTTGTTAAGTGTTCGTGAACACATTAGTTTCTTAACGAACGAACATGAACATGACCTTGTTCGTGTTCGTTCGGTTCGTTTACAGCCCTAATGATTGTTGATGACGTTTCAATATATGCTTGGACATCTTTTATTAAACACAAAATTAAAGTATTTGAAAAATTCAAAATTTTAGGCAATATATATTAAACAACAGGGTAATACTATTTCAATTCGTACCGACCAATGTAAACAATTTAACAAGGAAGTGCCATTTTATTTTGTAACAAGCATGGGATAACCCAAAATTTTCTGACTCCTAGAACTCCTCAATCCAATAGGATAGTAGAAAGGAAAAACTGAGCTTTATAAGAGATGAGTAATACAATGCTTGTTGAACAATCTATACCCTAACGGTTTTGGTGTGATGTTGTAACAATCGCAACCTATATCTAAAATAGAATTTTAGTAAGTCCAATTCTTGATAAAAACCCCTTAAGAAATCTTCAAGGAAAGAAAACCAACCTTAAGATACCTAGTAATATTTGTTTGTAAATGCTTTATCCTAAATGCAAAGGACCACTTGACTAGGTTTGATCCAAAAGCTTATGAAGGTGTTTTTCTTGGATACTCCCTTACTAGCAAAGCATATAGGATCCTAAACAAATTCACTAGGGATGTGGAAGAATCCCTCAATGCATCCTTCGATGAAATTCCACCTACAAAATCACTACATTTGGTTGATGATGATGTTTGGGAAGAAGAAGACACGTTAGAGGTCACTGAACCCCAAAATCCTAAGGAACTTAATCCATTAGACGTGGTCCTCCCAAAGAGGATAAACAAATTGTGAACCTTAAGGAAGCTAAATATCACTCAATAGAACAAGTCACTGGCAACCTAAACCAAAGCATGACATTATCTCAAATCCAAAACCCGTGTTCCTTTATATGTTCATAATTTGGTATTAAATCATTCAAAACTGGGATTTTCATGGTGGCTATGTATACAGATGACGTGGTTGAATTTCATGTAACCTCATTTGATGGTGTTATATGCTAAAAGGTTTAACATGATCAAGAGGGTTTGAATCTTAAGTTGTGATATATGCATGCTAACATGTTTTGGGTTGAAATCAATTCTCCTAACTAGGTTGAAGGTTGGGGATTGACGAGTCGGCAAAACAATTCAAGTTCAAGTGATCCTACGGGTTAAGGTAAGTAAATCATGGACAATAAGCACATACAAGTCTAGACCATTACATTTTATATGCTAATGTTATTTCATGTAAATTATGTTGGATATTTTAGTGTTATTGGATTAACTTGTCGATGGAGGAAATAACGTTATGAGATTAAACGAGTTAGGTGACACGGGAGTGCGGGCTTGTTTAACAATAATGTTATTTGGGTTTTGTTGTTTGGTTGTATACTTGGGCTTAAGTGTAATGACAAATGGGCTTTTAATTAGTTTATTTGGGCTGATAAGGGAATTGTAATATATATTTGTCATTCCCAGGATAATTTTTAATCCATCGAATGCATAGAAAGAGACGACGGTTACTTCTTCTCTGGTTCTTCATCAATTCATAGAAACAATAAAATTCAATTCCATCAACAGAAATCTCTGTCTTATCCGATAAATCATTGCGTGTAACCCGCAAATAGGTTTATCTGAAAGTGATTCACGATTCAGAGATTAATCCAGGAAATTATTCAAGAAACCAATATTGAAAACAAGATTACAGGTTTGCATCATTGATTTGAATTCATCATCCAGGTACGCAATTATACAACAAAGATAAACCTATTTGGGTTTGTTTTGGTCATTAGTTATTAATTGCATGATTTGGTAGTCTCATGAATTATTGTTTGGGAAGTGCCGAAGGGCATTGGAATTTAATATCTTGGGTTCGATTCCATTGCATATACCATGTTATTATAAAAAAATATGTATGCAATGGAAATTTGGTTTCAAAATATCTGATGTAACTGCCATAAACAATTCATAATTAACAAATTGATTTTGGCCACTAACTTTGGGTTCAGTTATTTTAATTTTGGTCAACGTGATCTGGGTTCCATTTATCTTTGATTTCTGGTTCTTGAAATTTGGTATGCCAGTTCGTACGAAAATATTGTATGTGGTTTTTTGAATGGAATAAAATAAATAATATGTGGATGTGTTTCCAAAAGGTTTTTACAAAAATTGGGTTTTGACGGTTTACCCTTAATTTGTTTCTAAAGTTGTTTTGAGATATTGATCAGAACAAGTCTGTTCAAGAAAAGAACGATTAGAACAACTGGAGCATTTTGATGGATGGAGATTTAATGGTTGGATCAGTATGGTTCAACTAAATTAATGCATTTGGATTTTATTATGCATAAATCAGTATTGAAATAGTCAAAATTATGAAACTGAACTTTTGGAATATATTTAAGTGAAAAGATATGCATAGATCACTAAACTTAAATTGTGATTTTAATAATTTCGTTGGTTCCCATATAATCAAATTAGTGGAATCGATGGAGATCGTTAACACTACTTATCTAGGATTGCTTCCTTTTGAGAATGCACAAAGAATAGATAAGTGGCAGTTGCATCGAACTTTGATTGCAAATGATTAAATTGCAAGAATATGGTATAATGTTTTTATTACTAGATTCAGTCCTATGAGCATTTATTTTATTTTATGATTTGAAAATTGAAACTTTTGAAAAATCCAAGTTGTTTTGTTGGAGATGTGAAAAATTGGGACACCTAAAGAAAGATTACATAGTGAAGGTTACGGGTGGAAACAAACCTAATAAGGCGGGTCAAAATGGGTCGAAAGACCCAAATGCTTCAAAATGTATGTTTACTAACTCTACTTTAATTTTAAAAAAACGTATGAGATTATAGTTGATTCAATGAATCATCGGGACATGTTAATGTTTTGTAAAACACAAAAACTGGATTTGAGTCGAAGAAACAATGTTTATTTTATAGTTTGAATGAAATAGAAATATTGTTAAAATATTTGTCTGTATGGTACACACAATGGTTAATGGGCTACGAGTCCATTAGAGGTATACAAGTCAAGAAACCCTTTGGGGTGTGAAATAAATGAAACCCGGGTTTCAGGTTAGTTATTGGACTTAAAAAGGTCAATGGTTTCTAATAATAATTCGGTTGAGAGTTATTTGTCATTTATTTCTTTATCTTGTGTACAGGATGACATGCTTGCATGGTGGGTAGACTCGGGTGATACGAGTCATGTATGCAAGGATCTGAAATGGTTTGAAGAATTTGAACCGGTTGAAGGCTTGTATTTACTTGTGGAAAATATTTGTTTTGGATTACGTGTTGTATGTTTTAGTGATTAAAGAACCTCTTGTCTGTGTTATAAATAATTGATGGTTTTAAACATGTTATTGAGTCGGATAAGTTTATCTTTATCTCGACATGGAATTTTTTGGATTCGGATATTTGTTTAAAGGAAATGTTTAAAAGTTAATATTAATGTCCCGTTTGGTATTGAATCAGTTTGTATGACATCATTATCTCAAAGCATGTATGTTCTAAATTGTGACATGCTAGGATAAGTCATGTGAATTATTTTAGAATGAAAAGAAAAATAGAATCTTAATGGAAATGATCAATTCCTTGATATATTACTCAGATTCTAGTGAATAATAAGACAAAGTAGTTATTATATTCTATTTTGATATAAAGGATCTGGGGGAGGTTGATGTTATCCTAGGTATAAAAATAAAAGAGAGTAACAATGGTAGCTATGATTCGATCTTATTACATTGAGGAAGTATTGAAGAAATTCAATCGGTTTTATTATTCTTCGGATAGCACTCCTATAGATCCTAATATCAAATGTATGTCTAATCAAGGAGATTCTATTTCACAATTAGTATATTCAAAGTTAACTGGATACTTAATGTATGCTATGATTAGCACAAGGACAGTTTATGTTGTGGATAAGTTGAGCAGATATGCTAGTAATTAGTCGTGCTCAACACCAGCAAGCAGTAAACAAACTGCTTAAGTACCTGAAAAAAACCATGTACTATGTTGTGTTATTCAAGTTTTCCTTCAGTTTTCGAATGGTATTATGATGCAAGTTGTATAACTAAATGAATGGGGGAGGTTTCATTTCTTAGGTAATTAAGGAATGAATTTGCATCACTTGATAATGGAATGTGAGTTTCTAGCATTTGCAACAACTGATAAAGTGGTTGAATGGCTAAGAAACTATAGTTATGAAATTCTATTGTGGTAAAACCGATATCACCAAAATCTATCAGGTGGGATAGTGCTGACTATGGGTTATAGTCAGATGTATAATGGAAAGTCTAGACGGTTATATATTATACGTATGAATTCATCGTGCAAGGTGTGATATCAGTTGAGTTTGTAATATATGAGTATAATTTGACTGATGATCTAACTAAAGAGTTAGGAAGAGATCTCGTGAACCTATCAGTCATGGGGATGGGTTTAAAGTCCGTACGTTAATATCATATGTCAAGACACCCAATTCCCATCTAATACAACGTTAGATGCTGAATTCAATGCGGAAAGCTTGTCATATTGTGACATTTGAGCCAAAACAAGGTACACCTCAGTACGTATTTATCGATTAAGCAAATAAACGCCTTTTGCGTAACAAACGAACGATTAACCAAACGGGTCGGGTTATGACCCAGATATCCCGGGGGGGCATCTATAAGTGATATACGTTTAATATAAGCTAAAATATTGGTAATATGGCCTTAGTTCGATAGCAAACAAGTTAAACGAAAACATGCTCGTTTAACTACCCGCTATAGATTTAAACGCGAAAGATAGTTACAAACCAAGCATTGTATCATCCGTTAAGCCGAAAAAGACTTACCAAACACTTATTTGAAATGTTTTAAGCGATCCGTGAAAATATTTTTGATTTTTACAAACATATAGTATGCTTTTATAATTTTACACAAAACTAGCAGAAAAACACTCGTTTTCGCACTGTTTGACGCACCTGATAAGTTTTTCGCGCCAAAAACCGAACCCAAAATAAATTTGGGGTCAGGATTTCACGTAAGGGCATGAGAAACGAGACAAATGAACGAGAGGGGGGGCCCATGGACCCCACCTTTGGGGCACCGCAATAGGGGAAACCCCCCCCCCCTAAGTTTTCCTTTAAATATATAATAAGTATAAGATATTTTTTAACATCACTTTCATGAAAAATCTGGCCACAGCCTGCTCTCCATCAAAAACCAGCAAGAAACTAGGTAAAAATATCATAATTAATCGATTTTTGGTTCGTTTAAACTTGATTAATACCATATAAACATAGTTTGATTGCCAAAAATCATTCCTAACCATGTAAAAATCCTAAAAATGGTCGATAAACTTTTTTTGATCATACACATGGTAAGGAACCTGGTTTGATAGTTTTTTTGGCCATAAACACGGATTAAAGGGTTGAAACGGCATTTTTAAGGTTCGAAAGTTCGTTTTTGTGCACTAGCCGAAACCCTAACTCAAGGGATGTTATGTTGATGAAAAATTGCTTGGTTTGTGATATATGACATGTATCTAGCCTACATAGGAGCACAAGAGCTTGAAAAGTTGATTAGAAAGGCGGAAACGAACCAAAACCGTTAAGGTAATGCCGAAACACTCGTTTACGGGCTGTTTAGGTTAAGGTTGTGATGTGCATATTTTTAGGTCTTGAAATTTTTCAGGGACATCAGGGACCATATCATTGAGTGCCTGTCCAAATTTGGTAATTTTTCGATCAACCTAGAATATTTGGCGAATTTATTATTGAATTGGGACGTTTAATGGGTAAAAATAGTTAAAATGCTTCAAAAATTATGAAATTTTTCAGGGAACTTAGATTTAATTTATTTTGATCACATATGAATTTTGGATCATTTGGAGAAGTCTAAGGGTGTTTTGTGCATATGCGTTCGTGTGAATTTGTATAGCCGAATTTGGGCCAAAAAGAATATTGCACGAGCTTTTTACATTCTGGAATTGATACAGGTTGTTTTGGGACATAATTTGAGTATTCATGAATTTTTTTGGAATTTTTCGAAATTTTTTTGGATAAACAGACGATTTTCAAGCGAAATATAGCTGATAAAATGAATTTTTATAAATTAATAAATCAGTAAATAATTCTAGAAATATTTTTATAAAAATCTACATATTTTAATTGATAAGTGGCTAAATTTCATAATTTAATGATTAACGGTTAATTAATTATGCTAATTTGAAGATTAAATAAATTCAATTTTTAATAAAAATCGGTAAGTTCGCAATTAACGAACCTGCGGGAATATCAAAACATCAAGAGTGATCAAAAATCATATTTTTGGATTAATTAAGTAAAAACGAACCTTTTTATGAGAAATCTGGACAATCTGGATAGATTGTGCACGTTTCTTCTCAAACCAAACTGAATAAACGGAAACGGGCCCCGTAGCTAATCCGGGACCCCAATATGTGATCTTTCTTTATAACTTAATCATTTTATTAACCAACACATTTACCCAAGCTTATTTCCCCATAACTGTTTTCAGAACGCGTAAACGAACAACTTGGTCCAGCTAGGAAAACGGGAAACTGAGCCAAGTTCGGTTTTAAGTATTAGATATTGAACAACATCACAATCTAAGCCTATTGCCACTTTCTGGGCATTCTAACTATATCTAGATTAGTTATACAGCCCAGTTTAGTATTGAGATTATAATAATATTAAAATATTAACATTATTATAATATTGATTATAGGAAACCGTGATTGCAAGTTATACAAACCTCGAACCGACGTGCTACTGATTATCTACTAAACAGTGAGTTTCATGACCCCACTCTTTAAACAGTTTTATGAACTTTCGGGGTGAAAAGCTTGTTTGATTATGTATACATGTCTGAAATTTGTAATGATGTGAATTATCTAAGTGCTAACACACGAAAGTCCCCACGATCACAGTGATTAACTTCGAGCATGTGGCTTGTGAATAGTACTATTGGTTTGACAAACCCAAACGGAATCGGCCTGGTTGCCGTGTCACATAGCGCCGTTTGCACATGACCATACTTATATATGCAGGCTATGTAGTGTTAGACATAGCTACCGGGGCATGTTGTCGGCGGAAGGGGAGCCACGGTGGTTGATTGAGCATGGGAAATGGATGCACACAGTACATACAGTCAAGGCTTCACTGTAGCTTAGCATAATTACATCATTTACATACATGCATACTTATATCATGT
Organism: Bidens hawaiensis; assembly: GCF_021521415.1. NCBI lineage: Eukaryota > Viridiplantae > Streptophyta > Magnoliopsida > Asterales > Asteraceae > Bidens > Bidens hawaiensis. The sequence goes on from NW_027495458.1 coordinate 148,864, forward strand.
TTACAAGTGTTAACTTGTGAATAATCATAACTGTTTTCTTGAAACTTGTGAAACTCACCAACTCTAGTAGTTGACCCGTTTTAAACTGCTTTTCAGGATTACCGAAGTTGGAATAAAGTGATGTCGTGCTATCTATTGTGGAACATGCTCGATGCCATGTGAATAGATGCAAGGTTATAGTGCGAATAGAATAGTTAAACGAACGTATTTTGTTGTAACACCTAGTTTGAACAGAAAGATATATCAATGTAATATAATGTAAATTAGTTTGTAATGTTTCTTTATAAACAATGTTGTGGATACCAGAGGTGTCTGTTACATTCCTGTTTTACGCTTCCGCATTGTGCTAGTCGGGGTGTGACACATATAGATATTGGAACACAATAACATGAGCATCCCAAGGTTTGTGTTCGGAACCGCGAGATAAAATAGGTTGAAGTATAACTTCTTAATAGTTCATTGATAAATTGTAATGCGGGTGCGAGAATAATGAACTACCTATAAGAATATGAAGTTTAGCCGCTTCAAGAAGCTTTGGACTTGAGCTTTAATATATTCTTTGAAGGATTAGGACACAGGCTAGTAAAATATTGTGTCATGTGGAATTTGGATTTATAAACGTATGTGTATTTTGCCTTCAAGTATTCAAATGGATAGCAAGGGTTCAATCCATAGGACACCCCGATATTCGAATATCTGGATCGTGCAATTTACTAAGATGAAAATTCAATCCGTAGGACATTTTCATATATGCATACGTTTGCGTTTCTATGACGATGGTTAAGTTAATCATGGATATCACTAAAATAGGGGAGGATTGTTGGATATTTTAGTGTTATTGGATTAACTTGTCGATGGAGGAAATAACGTTATGAGATTAAACGAGTTAGGTGACACGGGAGTGCGGGCTTGTTTAACAATAATGTTATTTGGGCTTTGTTGTTTAATTTTATACTTGGGCTTAAGTGTAATAACAAATGGGCTTTTAATTAGTTTATTTGGGCTGATAAGGGAATTGTAATATATATTTGTCATTCCCTGGATAATTTTTAATCCATCGAACGCATAGAAAGAGATGACGGGTACTTCTTCTCTGATTCTTCATCAATTCATAGAAACAATAAAATTCAATTCCATCAACAGATTTCTCTGTCTTATCCGATAAATCATTGCGTGTAATCTGCAAATAGGTTTATCTGAAAGTGATTCACGATTTAGAGAGTAATCCAGGAAATTATTCAAGAAACCAAACCTATCATTGATTTGAATTCATCATCCAGGTACGCAATTATACAACAAATTAAAGTTGTAAGAAAGTTTAGTTGCTAATGTGAAATGGTTATTTTGTAGGTATATTTATGTGTGTGTGAAACTTTAAGTAATGTGTTGATTAAAATGGAGTTGATCCTTCTGAAAAGGTTCACAATGATAATATAGTCATTTGACAGCGTTGGCCTGTTTGTGTTATTCAAATGGTCACATATAGGAAAAGTAATTTAGTGGTCGTTGAACCAGTCGTTAATAATAATGGAAGTGGAATTAGTTAATGATAAGTTGGTTAGTTTATCTGAGATTTGGTTAGTGTTGTAAACGTGAACGGTTTGGCAAGAAGTTCGTGTACGTTTGTTCCTTTAATAAATAAACGGACACGAATAAGAAATTTCTTTCGTTAAGTTAAATGAATGAACATGAACAAAGGTTGTGTCCGTAAACGTTCGTTAATGTGTTCATCTATGTTCGTTTGTTTATGATCGTTAGTTAAAGGTTTGTTTATATTTTTTTACAATATTTTGATTGTAATGATCAATCTAACATTCAAGTTTTATAATTTTAGTATTTATGTTCAGTTTGTTTCTTTAGTGGTTTGTTTTATAAAGTATACTTTAGCTAACAACAAGTCTAACTTGTGTTTCGTTGACATTATCATAATAAAACCGTCGATTGGGGGATCATCATCATCATCATCTCAATTGCCTAACTATATATTTAATTGAGATGATTGATTATGTCTAATGTTTTGGACTAAGAACGTTGTTTTTTCCTTTTAATCTCCCCCCCCCCCCCCCCCTTCCTTCAAACAGTACATGTTCGTTTGCGTTCATGAAGAAGTTAGTTCACTTCCTTAATGAACGAACATGAGCAAGATTATCCATTCGGTTAGCGTTTCTGAACCGTTCGTGAACGAGTTTAATGCTAAACTAACGAACATGAACAAGGCTTCATTCCTTAGATATGGTTGATTGTATGAAGTGATAATATTTTGACCCATTTGAACGTACTTAGTCGTGTGGATTTTGGCTGCACGTTATGATTTTTTAAGTTAAAAATCAAGTTGATATTTGGATACATATCATGTATTTAACGTCATTTGATGTGGTTTAGTAATGTAACAATAAGAAAAATAGTAATGTAACAATAAGATCTTATATTTTAGAATAAAGGTTTGGTAATAACATTTAAAATTTAAAATTTTAAAATAATGACTGTATTATATTAGTGCTGACGTAATTCATGAGAGACCCAAATTACGTAGGGTCACCGGCCAAATTCCACGTCGGACGTGGATGTGGGCCCCGAATGATATTATGCGGCACAGGATTAGCAGTTTAGGATTTTGTCTTATCAGCATTTTATCTTGATAATAACCTGCTGAAATCCAGACGGTTGGTTTCATTACAAAGATTACTCCTGCAAATGCCACGTGGCGCACATGCACTACACCATACTTAGCGGTTGCTTGTGTTGCTTCTTATCATGCGCCTCCGCTCCATAACTTAATTTTCACGTTATTATATTAAGACATGTTTTTTTTACTTCATTAACATAAGCCAAACACCCCACTAGCAAAAGAGCAGACAACAAAACAACACAAAAACAATATTTTCTAGAATTATCTAGCTAACCTTCTTTCCTTGTCTACTCCATTCAAAATCCAAGTTTCTAGCCCTATTTTTAATTCATAAGAAACTTAAAATTTTAATATCGTCCAATATTCATCTAATTTTCACTGGAATATTAGAGAAAAAACATTTATTCTGAGTTCTCCAAATGCACCAACATGCCATCATAATAATCGACCTAACCATCATCTTTTTATTCTCATCCCCGGTGACGTGTTTATGAATGTTGAACACATCTTGAACCAAAAAACAAATATAGGTGGGATATCACACCATACACTAACACTATGCCCAACCACCGAAGCGATATAACAAGAAGCGAACATATAACATGTTTTTTTTTAACGATAACTTTTATTAAACCGGCAAACTACCAAGCTGCTAGAGCCACAAACAACATATAAACATGTTTAAAAGAAGAAATCACACCAATCATTTCAGTTTAAACTTTGAACGGAGACTTATTTTTAATCCAAAGATAAGCCAAAGCTTGAGATGTTCCAAGATCAGTGAATCCATAGTGACGTTATCTTAAAAAATCGATTTATTTGTCGTCTTCCAAAATTTCCAATTAGAGCATTCTCATCCCACACCCTATCTCTAAACAAAAAATTACACTAAAATTTACTATATTTTATCTCTCTATTTCAATTAAATAATACTTTTTATACCTTTTATCATTACCTTTTCTCTTTCATTCACTCACAACCACTTTCAAAATATATTAAAAAATTATAAGGGATGAACAGTAGCTTTTCAAATATACAGAAAAATCACTACTTTTTCTAAAATATAAAAGCTCTTCACTCACAACACCCTGAATTATTCTTTAAATTATAAAAACACTTCTCACATAAAATAAAGAGTTGGATTAGAATGCTCTTAGGGTCATTATATGAATTTGTAGTAGATCTCGAACCGTAAAAACAAATATAGGAGGGATCTTGCGGCACGAACAAAAGTTCAAATGGGATTTTAGTTTAGAAACAAAAGTTTAAGTGAGTTGAAGTGTTTAACAAGTGACATGGTATTTTTTCTTTGTATAATATACTAGTTTGAGACCAGTGTACTACACGAGTCAGTACATGGGTCTTCATGAAAATACAATATTATTTAATAAATAGCTGATATATAATAAATAGTAAACCTAGTAAACATTGATTTTTTTATTTATAAAATAAGAGATACTTATTAGTTTCAAATATTTGAAAGAAAATGAAAAAAAAAACATGCATATTAACACGTTTATAAAGGTTGGGTTGTAGACAAACTACGATTAAAATACGATGCGTTTTACTTGTTTACAACATATTTATAAATAACGTATCTAGTTCAGATCAGTCAGTTGTATGATCCGTGTTCGTTTTACATGATTATACATGTTCGAGCTAGAATGAGATTTTATACAAAAATTGTTAAACAAGTTAGAATCAAATGATACCGTCCCCTCAACCCTAATCATACAAATTTCATCCTAATTCTCAAATCCAAAAATACGTTTAATGAATAAACTTTTTGAGGGTTTATATGTGTTTACTTCACAAATACTATTTCTGTTTTTAATAAAACATTCAAGCACAAGTGTTGCTCACATGCACAATGCATTAATTAGTAGTGTGTTTATAGTTGACTTTTTATATTATAAAAGAACCAACATGTTCTAATATTCTATTATATAGATAGCTATGGATTTGTTGGAAGATATATAGATCTCGTTTATCTATTCAGGTTATATGAAGAGCGGGACGCTTTTTGGAGTAGCGAATACGATTCAAATACATATAATTAATAGTATAAAATCTTTAGTTGACCCTCTAACTAGAGGTGTACAAATTTTGGTTTTTTACTTAAACCAGTTTAGGTTAGAATCAGTTTGGATTTTGGTTTACATAAGTCAAACCGTTATGGGTTCAAACCAATTTTAAAAAAGTGACACATCAAGTTTCCTTGGTTAAGTTTGCGTTTGAACCATTTGAGTAGGTTCTAACCCTACAATTAGATCGTGCTGAAACCATTTTTGAAATTGGTTTTTTTATACACCTCTTCCTTTACCTATGAATTTCTTTGAACCCAAGAGCGATACATTAGAAGTGGTATGAGTTCGAAGCGATTTGAGAGAAAATCAAAGATTGGGTTTGATTGGGTTTAACACCGGGCTTTGGTTGAGCAGTTTCAATTGGATTCAAATTGAAACCGTTTCCTATATATACTATCAGCTATGACTAAGAATTTCCACTAGACCCAAATAATTAAGTCTTCTAATATTAACATGTAGAAGGTTAAACTAATGATGAAATATCACTAAGCAGAAATTATAATGATTACAAATAATAAAACAAAACGGTCAGTTAAAGTAACATATAAATGTCCAATTCAACAAGTTGTAAATTTTGTACTTTGCGGTGGCTCGAATTTGATTCGCTAAGAAACCATAACGCATCCGCTGGTTATCTTGCCGTAAACCCGAAAGAATCCAAATCATTTGTCTTTATTTGCCTTAAGCCGACGCGTTGCAGCGGGTATCGGTTCAATTTCGTTAAACTACCATCAGAAACGACAAAAAATTAAAGTTTGGCGTCTGAAGTGAAAAAAAAAAGGTCAAAAATTTTCAATTTGAATTTTATAAGTTAGGTGAAAAAAAAAGTAATAGACAAAAACAAGATACATATTAATCGGGGAAAATTCTCAAAATATCTTATTTTAAGAGAAAAATTCTAAATATGTCATCTAAAAATTCAAATTCCCTCTTTGTTTTCTTATTAACTCGTTGTCGCATCTACGTTAGAAGTTCGAGACGACATGTTTATTAACTCATCGTCTCCCCACTATGTTAGCTCAAAACCTGACGCCCATCGGCGGATTTAAGGGAGGGTCAGGAGGGTCCCTTGACCCTCCGTCCGGCCAAATTTACAGCGGATCGGAGTAGGTAATTTTTTTTAATGGTTTGACCCTCTCAATCATCTCTCACAGAGTGCTTAAAGTCAAAAAGAAAAAGTAGATATATTGTATTTGAGAATTTTCGGCAGGTGGTGGTCCGACAAAACTGTGAACTATGATGAAGAATGAAGAAGACGACATGAGTTGTGGCTTGTGGGCAGAACTAAGAAGCTATTTACTGTATTTTTAAATGGGTTTATAGGAATGTGGGCCCTTTAAATGATCAATTTAATTTTTTTTAATAAGTCCATATTCAAACCTAATATTTTATTGATACTTTATTTTTCACTTTTGACATAGGGCAGAGCAAAATCAGAATTCAGCCGTCACTCTTATGTTACAACTTCTCATTTACACTTTTTTGGTATTTCTTTTTCTATTGTGGCCCTAGCTCTCAAGACAATATGAAGTAAGATAGCTTTTTTGTTTTTAGTTTTTATTTTAACTAATTGTTATTATGTAGTATGTTAATACTTTATGATTTAACCGTAAGAAATTAGGAATTTTGTTGCGTTGTTGTCTTTTATGTAGTTGTTTACAAGAACAGTTAATATATATGATATAATATGGAACTTATTTTTTTATATAATTGATTGCGATAATTAATTTTTATTAATTTTGTATGTAGAAACGCTTCTATCAAAAAGTATTTTGGTAACACACCCAAATCAAGTATAGAGACTCCATCAAGTTCGCCATATGCCAATGAAAATAATAATAAAAGAAGTCGAGAAGAAGTTGAAGTATCGGAAGATGAAATTGTTGGTGACCCAGCCTTGCGCAAACCAATTAATGATTATTCAATTAATATCCGAGAGGAAGTAAGGAGACGTTATATAACGAAAGGTGCTTGCCAACCAAAAGGTCATAATTTTCCCAAAACACAAATTTTTGGACAATTGAGAAAGTTTCAAAAAACATGGTTTGGTCGTTTTTGTTGGTTAGAATATAGTGCATCAAAAGATGCGGCATTTTGTTTGTGGTGTTATTTGTTCCCTACCGGTAAACACGGGGATGAAGTCTTTATCAACCATGGTTTTAGAAACTAGAAAACGGCAATTGAAAATTTTCGTGATCATGAAGGAGGTCAAAATAGTAGACATAATCATGCTAGAGTTCAGTTTGAGTTATTTAAAGATCAAAGGCACAATCTAGACAATGTATTGTCACAACAATGTAAGCAAGATGAGATTGTTTATCGTGTTCGGTTAACCGCTGTTGTTGATGTGTTTCGATTCCTTTTAAAACAAGGTTTGGCTTTTAGTGGGCATGATGAGTCTATAAGCTCTAATAGTCGAGGTAATTTTCTTGAACTTATCAAATGGTATTGTGAACGTAATGATGAAGTAAATAAGGCGTTTAATTCAAAATCACATGGAAATAATCAGTTGACTTCGCCTAAAATCCAAAAAGAAATAGTTAATGCATGTGCTGCAGAGGTAAGAAAGATTATCGTGAACGAGATTAAAGATAAGTTTTTTTCTATTTTAATTGACGAGTCTCGTGATTGTTCTATAAAAGAGCAAATGGCAGTGGTTTTGAGATATGCGGATGATGTTGGAGAAGTGATTGAACGGTTTGTTGGGGTAGTGCATGTTACCGACACTTGTGCATCATCTCTAAAAAGTGCTATTGATAATTTTTTTGCAAAAAATAATTTAACAATGTCTAAAGTTAGAGGTCAAGGTTATGATGGAGCTTCCAATATGCGTGGGGAGCTAAATGGATTGAAGCAGAAAATTTTAGCAGAAAATAAATGTGCATTTTATATACATTGTTTTGCACATCAGTTACAATTGGTAGTCGTGGCCACGTCATCTGAATATGCATCTGTAAGCTCTTTTTTTGATTACCTTACAAAGATTGTGAATATTGTTGGAGCTTCATGTAAAAGGAAAGATTTGATTCGACAAAAACAACATGATAATTTTGTGAAACGAATTGAGACGGGTGAAGTATGTACAGGAAAAGGTAAAAATCAAGAAATGAGTTTAGCCCGAGCCGGTGACACTCGTTGGGGTTCCTATCTTAAAACTATACTTCGACTTTTAGACTTGTGGAAACCAGTGAGAGAAATGCTTATTGCTTTATCAAGAGAGGGCACTGTAACACCCCGACCAAAGGCGGATTATACATCGGGGCGCCACATATTGTTTCATTACTCGTGACACTATTGGGTGTCAATATTTAATAAATACATTCATTCGCGCACGCGCAGGGTAAACACAAGATAACATAAATCATCATAAATCAATATATTATAAATCATAATATTCGAACAGCAATAACTTGTCTTGATACATTTTAATCTAGGTCCAAAAGTAAAAACGTCCTACGTGTCCACAAGCTCCAAAAGTAGCTACAGCAAACCTGAACATGTGTTAAAATAAACGTCAAACACTTGCGTGTTGGTGAGAAATCAAGTTTAATACAATACATAGATAATCATAAATCTGCGCGCAACACGTGTATGTCTGGTGTTTAACAAGGGTGCAATCAGATTGTGATCAAGCCTAGATAGATCATAGCTCATAGTTCATAGTTCAATCCGTGCTCCCAATTGAGCACAAAAACGAGAAAACATCTGTGCAAGTGTAAACAAAGAAAACCGTAAACGATAGGTCTCCCGTGTTCATCTAATGGATCCATGAAAACTTCGGAATAGGCCGAACAAAGCGGTTAATGATACACACATACAAATAAACAGCCAAGTAAACGTCCTCAACACATGGGATACTGCGCGACTAAAGCTCATAAACAAGTTTAAGACTCTAAGTTTGTATGAACACATGAACATCCCAAAACATTAAAAATAAAAAGGGATTAGATACGAGATTACTCACTTGATAAACGATGCGGTGTAAGATAAAGCAAGAACCAACTTTAAACAAGCACAAGTTAACCTATAAATAAGATTATTGTTTTAATGAATTGATTTAAGTCTTGATTATAAGTTAGCATAATTAATAAGTAAATTATTATATATATTATATATATTACCGGAAAAGCAGGGCAGAACAGGGAGGAAGACGGAGGCAGAGAGGAAGACGGCAGAGAGAGCAAGGGGCAAGAGAACAGGAGAGATTAAGTGTTTTGTGTGTGTAGTGTTAAGAAAATATTACTATTATTATTTATAGAGAAAACCCTAGGAGACACAATCCCTAGAAAAGGGGAAAGGATCTCAAGACAAACAGAACAAGACAAAACAAAAGATAACAAAAGATATCAAAAGTAAGTAAAAGATATCAAAAGATATGGCAGCTGCAGGGGGCAAGATAAAGCTGTCAGGGAACAGTAAAAAGGCATGGGCGGGTCAGATAAAGGTACTGGTCAAGCATGGCAAAAGCAGATCTCAAAAGATAATGTCAGTCACTTTTTCTGCCAACCAATGGGGTTGGTGCGCATGCTGCGCCAAAAGTGGCTTTTCAGACATAAAGCAGATTAGGTCAACAGCTCAGAAGATAAGACAACACAAAAGCAACGGCTAGATTCAACAGAAGAAAACTCAAAGGGTTCAGCGCGAGAAGGCTAAGGCGCGAAGGCAGACACAGAAGGTCAAGAGAGCGCGAGCGCGAAGGCAGACAGAACCAACCTTAACGCGTCGCGGAAAGAACTACATTTCTAAGCGTGTCGCGGGAAGAATCACATTTCTTAGCGCGCCGCGGGAGGAACTAGAATTCCTAGCGCGCCGCGGGAAGAACTATAATTCTTCGCGCGTCGAGGGATGAACTACGATTCTTAGCGCGCTGCGAGAAGAACTACAAATCCTTAGCGCGTCGCGGGAAGAACTACCGTTCTTAGCGCGCTGCGAGAAGAATTACAATTCTTAGCGCGCTGCGAGAAGAGTTCGTCTCGCGAATCGCTGAAACAGGTGGTCTTCACGCAGGCTTCCTTGCAAGGGGTCTGCGCAGACAACCTTAGGCGGGAAGGAACAAAAGAGTTAGAAGAAAAAGAGGGAAACAAGGCTTAAGGGCGGGACGGCGACAAGAGGGAAAAGAAGGCGGAAAGAGAGAAGGAGAGGGACGGGACGGCGGAAAGAAAGAGAGAGAAAGAGGCGGGAAGGAAAATATATATTATTATTAAAAGTAAAAATATAAGTATAAATATTACATAATAAAAGAAAGAGATCGGGTCAGAGAAACGGGTACCTGGGTCGGGTCGGATCAGGGCAGATGTTACAGGCACTGATGCAAAAACTCGAGGCATTGTGCTTAGTATGGCTGAGAAAATGGAAAACTTTGAGTTTGTCTTTATTGCTCATTTAATGGTAAACTTATTAAGAAAGAAAAATGACTTGTCACAAGCCCTATAGTTGAAAAATCAAAATATTGGTAATTCGGTTCGATTGATTGAAGATATGAAATATGATATAAAGAAATACAGGGATGATGGCTGGGAGGAGCTAATGAATGAAGTCACCACATTTTGTTCTAAAAATGAAATTAATATGCCTGATATGGAAGACCTCATTCCACGGCGAGTTAGAAGGACAATTGATGATGAGCCACAGACATATCTCCATTGTTTTCGCGCCGATATTTTTTATCAGGTTCCTCATTCTTATTTATTTTTGTTAACAAACTTCAGCTTATAACATTTTTTTCTAGAAAACTTTATATATTTTATTTCCACATGATTCTAGATTGTTGATCTTCTTCTTAATGAAATGAATGAGCGTTTTACTAAGGCAAACTCGGAGTTGCTTACATGTATAGGTGTCTTGACCCTAGAGACTCATTTCAAACTTTTGACCGTGAGAAGTTACTACGGCTTGCTGAGTTATATTCGGATGATTTTAGTGGCTTTGAGCTTGGTCAACTAAGGATACAACTTGATTGGTACATTTCAAATATGAAAAGCAATGAAGTTTTTTTCGGTCTTCTTGATATCGGGGAACTTGCAAAGAAAATGGTTCAGATGAAATATCATATTACATATGACCTCGTCTATCGATTAGTTGAGTTGGCTTTGGTCTTGCCGGTTGCAACAGCTACCGTCAAAATATCATTTTCCGCATTGAAGTTTATCAAGACTGATTTACGTAACAAGATGGGTGATAATTTTCTCACATATGCATTGGTGTGTTATGTAGAAAAAGATATTTTTGAAAATGTAGAAAATGAAGCAATTCTACAGCGATTTCAAGCTATGGGACCTCGAAGATGCTAGTTGCCGGCTATCGGTAAAAAAAAGTAAGTTGTGTACACCATGGAATTACGAATGTAAAACAATTATATTACGACCCCCCATTTGGAATTTTCTGGTTCCGCCACTGCTGACGCCTCCCCGCCATCCTCGCTTAAAACCCATTGTCTCCCCGTCATGTTAGCTCAAAACTAGTTGTCTCCCCACCATGTTAGCTAAAAAAAATTTAGCTTATATTTACTACTAATTTAAAAAATATTTAAAGATTTTTAATTTTATGGTTTTAAATTCTTGTATATTGGAGTTTGGATAATAATACGATTAAGAAAACACATGTATACCATCAAAATTATTTTATATATGTACTTTATTTAGATATAATTTTTTAAAGAACAAGATTTATCAAATTTAATTTTTAAGCTAACATGGCAGGAATGCGACAAGTTTTGAGCTAACATGGCAGGGAGGCAACGAGTTTTGAGCTAACATGACGGTGGTACGACGAGTTTTGAGCTAAATGGCGGGGAGGCGACGAGTTAAGAAACATGTCGTCTCGAACTCTTGACGTAGAGGTGACGACATGTTCGTAAAGGGACAAATATAAAGTTTAAATTTTAAAATGATATATTTAGAATATATAATTAAAAAAAAGGCATTTTAGGAATCTTCCCTATTAATTATCTTAATATCAAAATTGAGGAGTATAAAAGAACTGACTATAATCTTTTTTTTTACTAATATAATTTATTAGGAAAATGTACTGTTATTATATGTCAGCAAACTTTTATCTTATGTTCATTTTAAACTTACAAGATAAGTAGATCTTGTTATGGATTTAATTGCATGTTTAAGATAAACATATCGTGTATTATCTTTTTAGAAAATGATATATGTTGATCAAAGTTAAAAGTGTTTCCACGTGCAAGTTACATTAAGGGTAATTATAAGCAAGTCTTTTTATGATTTATCATAATTTTATTTTGTTTGTTTACTCATTGTTTGAACCTAAATTCTTCAATAACTTTGACAATGTTTTGATAATAACTATGTGAAGAAGACCGGAAGCACGAAACAAAATGAAAACACTTTCGTTTGATGGAAATCAATATTGTTTATAATAACTAGAGTTGTTAATGGGGTCAATCACGTCGGGTTTTGGGTTAATTGGGTCGGGCTAGTCGGGTTTTTAAAAAATCTAATCTAATCCACAATCCGACCCTATTAAGGTTCGGGTTAGTCGGGTTCAAGGCTATTCGGGTTAGCCGGGTCGGGTTAATCGGGGTAACTATGTTACTCTAATTTTTAAGTTGATTTATATGTTTCTAACTTGTGGGTTGCAATATTTCTTATTCCACTCAATTTTCAATTTATTTCACAAGTAATTATCTTATAACTGTAAACGAACCGAATGAACATGAACAAGAGCATGTCCTTGTTCGTTCATTTAACTTTAAACGAACACGAGCATAACCATTTAATCGAACAAATGTTTGTATTCATGCTCGTTTGCTTAAAACATGAACATGTTCATGGTTATTTATGTTCATAAACAGTTCACGAACATAATAAAACAAAGATAAATGAACATATGTGTACATACATAAACGGACACAAACAAACATAAATGAACACACTCGAGTGAACACAAACAAACAAATTAGGGTGATAGAATTTATAAATGCCAATACTATTTAATAATTTTCTATTAATATGTAAACGAACATGAATGAACATAAATAAACTTAAATGAATGATCATAAGCAAACGTTAACAAATAAGCTAATAGTTAAACCCTCTATAAAATTTCCACCATTGACTTTTTAGTGTTTATTTTACCTCTGCAATTTGCATCAATATTGTATTTGAAGTTAACTATCACCCCTAATAGGGTTAACTCAAAACCCAATTTTTTTTCCCAAAAAGAACCCGTAACCCAACCCTATAACGCAACCCTAATTAGCTTATTCGGGTTCGGGGGATCGGATCAGGTTAAACGGTTCAGGTATTTTGAATACCCCTGTTTATAACACAAATCTATAACATAAAATGACTTGGTAACCAACATCATGATGCGACCATCATGATGCATTTGTGCGTGGCCTTCGCTAGGCAACAGAATGATCGCGAGTGGCACAATATGCTCATCGTTGACCACATATACAGTAGTCTAAGTGTCAAGCTATTAAAGTTTTAGAAATTTATGAATCTCATGCGAACTTTTTGACTCGTTTAAATGATCTATAAAAGGTAAGGGGCGTATTCAACTTTTAATATAGTTTAAGTCTTAGTTCAACACTACTATTTATTGTTCTGGACCATATTCATCATAGGTTCATATCAAATATCTAGATCACCTTGGGATCTATCTTTAAACTCAATCAGTTTGGCTTTATAGTTTCAAACAATGTAAAAACGTTTAACTTGTTTTATAGTTTTAAATTGATGCATCCACTATAGCAGATCTGCCTTGGTCTTCTGTTTGATTATTCTTATTAAAAAGTTATGCTTCTTCATAAAGAAACGCTCGTCTTATCAAAACCTTTGCATGAAAAGCTAATTTTGTTTATTAAAACTTCGACGAAGGTTTGTCTATACCTCGACGAAGGTCTTAGCTGTAACACCCCGACCAAAGGCGGATTATACATCGGAGCGCCACATATTGTTTCATTACTCGTGACACTATTGGGTGTCAATATTTAATAAATACATTCATTCGCGCACGCGCAGGGTAAACACAAGATAACATAAATCATCATAAATCAATATATTATAAGGCAAAATATTAGAACAACAAATAACTTGTCTTGATACATTTTAATCTAGGTCCAAAATAAAGAAAACTTCCTATGTGTCCACAAGCTCCAAAACAGCTACTGCAAACCTGAACATGTGTTAAAATAAACGTCAAACACTTGCGTGTTGGTGAGAAATCAAGTATACTACAATACATAGATAACAATAAATCTGCGCGCAACACGTGTATGTCTGGTGTTTAACAAGGGTGCAATCAGATTGTGATCAAGCCTAAATAGATCATAGCTCATAGTTCATAGTTCAATCCGTGCTCCCAATTGAGCACAAAAACGAGAAAACATCTGTGCAAGTGTAAACAAAGAAAACCGTAAACGATAGGTCTCCCGTGTTCATCTAATGGATCCATGAAAACTTCGGAATAGGCCGAACAAAGCGGTTAATGATACACACATACAAATAAACAGCCAAGTAAACGTCCTCAACACATGGGATACTGCGCGACTAAAGTTCATAAACAAGTTTAAGACTCTAAGTTTGTATGAACACATGAACATCCCAAAACATTTAAAAGCAAAAAGGGATTAGGTACGAGATTACTCACATGATAAACGATGCGGTGTAAGATAAAGCAAGAACCAACTTTAAACAAGCACAAGTTAACCTATAATTAAGATTATTGTTTTAATGATTGGTTTAAGTCTTGATTATAAGTTAGCATAATTAGTAAGTAAATTATTATATATAATATATATATATTACCGGAAAAGCAGGGCAGAACAGGGAGGAAGACGGAGGCAGAGAGGAAGACGGCAGAGAGAGCAAGGAAAACAGGAGAGATTAAGTGTTTTGTGTGTGTAGTGTTAAGAAAATAACATTATTATTTATAGAGAAACCCTAGGAGACATAATCCCTAGAAAAGGGGAAAGGATCTCAAGACAAACAGAACAAGACAAAACAAAAGATAACAAAAGATATCAAAAGCAAGTAAAAGATATCAAAAGATATGGCAGCTGCAGGGGGCAAGATAAAGCTGTCAGGGAACAGTAAAAAGCATGGGCGGGTCAGATAAAGGTACAGGTCAAGCATGGCAAAAGCAGATCTCAAAAGATAATGTCAGTCACTTTTTCTGCCAACCAATGGGGTTGGTGCGCATGCTGCGCCAAAAGTGGCTTTTCAGACATAAAGCAGATTAGGTCAACAGCTCAAAAGATAAGACAACACAAAAGCAAACGGCTAGATTCAACAGAAGAAAACTCAAAGGGTTCAGCGCGAGAAGGCTAAGGCGCGAAGGCAGACACAGAAGGTCAAGAGAGCGCGAGTGCGAAGGCAGTCAGAAACAACCTTAACGCGTCGCGGAAAGAACTACATTTCTAAGCGCGCCGCGGGAAGAATCATATTTCCTAGCGCGCCGCGGGAAGAACTATAATTCTTCGCGCGTCGAGGGATGAACTACGATTCTTAGCGCGCTGCGAGAAGAATTACAAATCCTTAGCGCGTCGCGGGAAGAACTACCGTTCTTAGCGCGCTGCGAGAAGAATTACAAATCCTTAGCGCGTCGCGGGAAGAACTACCGTTCTTAGCGCGCTGCGAGAAGAATTACAATTCTTAGCGCGCTGCGAGAAGAGTTCGTCTCGCGTATCGCTGAAACAGGTGGTCTTCACGCAGGATTCCTTGCAAGGGGTCTGCGCAGACAACCTTAGGCGGGAAGGAACAAAAGAGTTAGAAGAAAAAGAGGGAAACAAGGCTTAAGGGCGGGACGGCGACAAGAG
This sequence comes from Bidens hawaiensis, assembly GCF_021521415.1. Classification (NCBI taxonomy): domain Eukaryota; kingdom Viridiplantae; phylum Streptophyta; class Magnoliopsida; order Asterales; family Asteraceae; genus Bidens; species Bidens hawaiensis. Next base: position 164,369 of record NW_027495458.1, read on the forward strand.
GGTAAAGAAGGCGGAAAGAGAGAAGGAGAGGGACGGAACGACGGAAAGAAAGAGGCGGGAAGGAAAATATATATTATTATTAAAAGTAAAAATATAAGTATAAATATTAAATCATAAAAGAAAGAGATCGGGTCAGAGAAACGGGTACCTGGGTCGGGTCGGATCAGGGCAGATGTCACATTAGCTTAGTAACGAATTCGCTAATTCCATAACTATTACCTTAGCGACTAGCCATATGTCGGTTTATGGCGTTGGTGATCTGGCAGAACCATTATTTGAACAATGTTGGGACTTAGGAAGCCGGCTCGATACTCGGGCCTTGAGAACGGTTTTCGAGAGAGAACGTCGAAAAATGAATGATTACAATTGAAACTCGACACTTGTTAAATGATATCTATTCACTACCGCCTCATAGATTGTGTCATCGGATATGTGTCAATATTTGTCAGAGTCCTTTAATATCTAGTCGTCAGTGGACCATTTGCAACGATGACAGCGAGCCGCTAGGATGCTAAGCTATTTGCCATGTGTCATTACCCGGATGATTGCTTCACCAGATCATTAAACCCTTAGCAGTCAGCTGGGGAGTTGGATAGTGGCCCGCTTAGCCACATTTAACATAATTACATTCTTCCAGGATAATTGCTTCACCGGGTCTACATTACCAGATTGCTTTATTTGTAAATGAGTCTCACAAAACCCAGATAGTCCTTAAACATAATTATATTCTGAACTTTGTACTTCAGCTAAATTTATTTGGCTCTTAAACTTTTCAAAGTTGTCATAAATGACACAAAACTTTAGGAGGGTTGATCTTAAATAAATATAAGCGAACCCTTTAAAAGCTCTCTGTTTGTTCCTTATATTCTCTCAAAGTTTTGAACTTTAGGAGGGTTGATCTTAAATAAATATAAGCGAACCCTTTAAAAGCTCTCTGTTTGTTCCTTATATTCTCTCAAGCTACCAGATTGCTTTATTTGTAAATGGAGTCTTATCATGCATTTTGACCCGAATTCATGGGTAGGGGTCTCATCAAACCTAGATAGTCCTTAAACGGGTTATAACATCTCATTAAGTTAAAAATTAATCTAAGTAAATATTTGATATAAAAACCCTATAAAATAGGGATATACTAAAAAAATTAATATCCAATTTTTTTAAAAAAAAGATATTATTTATAATTAAAAAACAAATTTATAGTAAAAAAATAGACGGGTCATGGGTCTCAACAAACCCATATATCTTTTAAACTGCGTTATAACATCTCATTTATTTGTAAAATTATTTCATTATCAAATCTTAAGTAAATTATTAACATCATTACAATAAATAAAATAAAATCGAAAACAATATATAAATATTAGAAACAAGCAATCCGGGGGGATCAAAGCTAGTATTATTATAAAGTATTAAAGTATTAGATCAATCGTGTGTTAAAATGACAATCCGATACTCTTCGTGGAGAGAGGTGTGCGGATCAATTAAGATGTCAAAACCAAATTAATTTGGTCAACGTGTTGAAAAAGTTATTTAAACAAGGCATCCAAGATTAGGATAAGAACATATTTAATAGATAATGAAAAAAAATGATGATGAAGTTTAAAGTTAAAGCCACTTAAAGGGTTGTTAATCATTCTTTAAGGATTTTACTGATTAAATATTTAGTTAAGAATTTTAATAAGCACAGTCGTAAATTTTATAATTATTAAAGAGTTATATTTCATTTTTAACCAAAAATAGTAAAATCTACAATCATAATTCACCAACTACCCCCATTCTGTTTTAGCTTAATTGGCATGAGAGGGGAAGTTAATACTAAAGTTCGAATATGACCCAATTGTGTTTTACGTAGTGGGCCTTCAGACGACAAATTTTTTCTAAAATAGAAGATGGTAGGCTTAGGTTACCAATACTGTCTGCGATCTTAGACGTATAAGATCGTCTTTTACGATTAGATTATAAAAAATAATCTAACTTTATTCGTTGTTATTTAAGAAGAAAAAAAAAGTCATCATCCACTTGGACCTATTAAACACTTCACAATGATTAGTTAGCAAATCATTATAATTTAATTCACTAGAATAATCCTTAACAATAACTTTAAATGTTATGTTTTGGTTATTTTCCCTATTTATAAGATGTCAAGATGAAACATCGTATGCTTGTTACAGTACTTGATGCAAAAACTACGCAATTATTTATGGGGACCATTTTATCTAGTGAAATTCAAAACGTACCAGTTTAAATAAAGACGAAAAGTACCAAATAAACATTTGTTTTCAAGATATATAAGATAAGGTATTAAATGAAGGTGACATGAACCAGAAAATAATATCAAGCACATGACCCCGAATATGCCATGTATTTTTACAGGTTGATACTTGACATGAACACGACACGTTTAACTCTATAATTATTTTTTTGCATGTGATTGTTTTATAATTTTTAATTTACGCATTATTATACTTGTTAAAAAAATTATATTTAAAATTTGCCAATTTATTTTTAACTTTTAAACTCTACTAAAAAAAGAAAAAAATTACTAAATAAGTAATAGTTACACAACTACACATTAAAAAAAACAAACAACTCTACCCGTGACTTTCATGTTGTGTCAGAAATTCACATTCTTACGTAAGACGATGAAGTAACACTTTACCGCACGCTCTCTTTCCTTATTTTTGTAACAACCCATCATAGTCACATTATAATATTGTTAGCTTTAACCATGACGAGCCACTTGTCACACCCTGAAAATCTTAACTTAACACAGCGGAAGTCTTAACTTAAGTCGTTCGGGTTATGACAGATGCCGATAGCCAACAATAATAGACAATTAATAATAAAAGCATCATCTTTTATTATAAGAAAATATTTTACAAAATCAGAGTTTATTACACGTGCTAATGCACGGTCTACAACACTTCACTTTTGTTCAAACATCCCACGCTCTCGTTTCCATGCCACCTCGAAATCTTCACTTTCCTGCAAAGCATATTTAAATAATATTTGGATCAACACGAATGTTGGTGAGTTATTCCCGAGAAAAAAAACTTATTGTATAAATATAGACAATTCATATATAAGCAACACATGAATATAATAGTGTACGGCCATCATACTCCCAACAATACCGATCTTTACACGGTACAACACAATAACGAAACCCGCAATTTTATCCTTAAGCATAAAAAGCGTTAGTTGTAAACTAGCTAAGAATACAACGCGTGTATGACTACCAATTTGATAACTCGAAACGTACCATACTCGAAATATTCCCACTTTTAACCCAACGCGAATGGAAATGGGGGGCGTCACCCCGATAGATCTACCAACATTTCTGTGCCCTCAATTCGGTTAACAATTATTTAACCAAATTGATTCATCCCACAATAACGACAATTTGTAAAGTATAATGCGCTTTCAAAACATATATATAAATACGAATATAGATATACAATATGCTTTTCGGAGGAAGAACTCACATTTGATTTCGGTGTTCGAATAAACGCTCGTTCCTTTATTAGTACACGTTCGTTAATTTTAAATTCGGGTTTGACTAATATATATATATTCTTATTCTAAAAATCCACACAAGCACACAACACATAAAGTTTACTACTTATAATTCTATAAATACATACTTAAAAATATAAACAAGTAATAATCAACTAATAATTGTTTTATTTAATAATTTAATTTAGTTATTAAAATTTATAAAAATTATTACCTTTAGTTGCTGGAGTGTTTTGGAAAAATTCAAGTTATTATTTTATTTAAAATTTTGACTCTATTATAATCGGTTTTGTCGGTTTTGCCGGTTTCGTTGGTTTTGAGCTTAAAAACGAACCGGTTGTTATTTTATGAAACTTTTAGTTTTAAATTATCTAAAACACTTTTTATATAGTTTTTAGTCAAGTTTTATTGGTTTTTCAATAAAAATGTTTTGGTTTTTATTTTGTTGTCAATTTCTTAAAAATGCCAATTTTTAACGTTTTCGTGTCGGTTTTCGCGACACGAACCGTGTTGGTTTAAGTTTTGCTATTCTTGACTTTTCTTATACTTTAACTTATGTTAAATATAAGAATATTATGACTTTAGGAGCTGTTTTAATTCAGTTCCAAAAACTCATGTCGGTTCACCTTAAAAGTCGAACTTTCCGACCGTTAAAGTCACCGACAAGCTATTTAAGTCACAATGTCAAAACCCAACCATTTGGTACAGCAAATGTACATATAATAACAAATAATATATCATCATATACATGTTTGATCCTCTAGCACCAAGTATGCACACAAAACAAATTTCTAATTACACATACTCAAACCTTAAGTTTTCAACTATACAATAAACATGTCATTTCTATAATCTCTACAAGGTGTTTGTGTACCAAAATTTCCAGATCTTAATAACCCATATTAACATCTTATTTCATCCCATTATTATCCTTTAACAAACACATTCTTGATTTCTTTAACAACAAGGTTTCTATTACTAGTAAGTAGCAATTTTTAACAACTCTATTATTATACCAACAACCTTTACAATGGAGTTTACTAAAGTAATCCTAACCACAAGTCTTTAATCATCCACACAAGATTATGTTCATTTACTAAATCATTTTGCAAAACATTTTGTATAATTTACAAAGTTTCTTTTATTAGTAAATTTAACACAAACTCTTGTTTATCTAAGTTATTATGTTACATGCATCCTAGTACTTCTAGTAGATTTTATTCTTCTACATATGTCTCATTCAATCACTTAGTTAGTCACTTTCAATCCATAAAAATCAATACAAGACAAGTATGAACTTTTATGATCAAGAATCACTTTTTTTTGTATTACTTGCATGTGTAAGTAAACTTTTTAGAAAAGTCAAATAAACAAATCTCTACACTTTTTGTCAACTCTTCATCCAAGATCTTATTCACCTATTTAAAACCATTATTACTATTACTTACAACTTTTTCAAATACTTTTTAATAAATCAAGTATGTGGGTTTTCAAAATTTATCATTTATTTTTAACCATTTTTAACATTTAATCAAGTTAACAATCTCAATCCAACACCCAAACTAAAACCCACGAATTTAATGGGTGTTTTTACCCATAATCCATCTTTAATCTTTAGCCATTTACATGTTTACTTCCATTATTAAACAATACTTAAACCCATTTGTTAAACAAAATATGGACAATCAATACAAGCTAATATGCATCCAATATAAGTCATATAATCAACAAAAATCCATCTTATACATTCACATGCAAACTCACGGGTCACACACATGCATGCATACATCCATATTATACTTGCATGCACACTATCAAGCATACTAAAATCAAGCTTTAAACATCAAATAACAACTAATATACACAAATCTTGAAGTGGGTTACCTTGGATTTCGGATTGGTGTCTAAGGAAGATGATAATATGAACTTGTTTTAGCTATAACCCTTTCCTTTGGTTTCCTACTCATTATTTGCCTAAACTTCCATCAAAAATTCTTAACTTAATAATGTGTGTGGTATTATTTTTGAATTGATGGAATGATGAAGTGGTGTGTGAGTATACGTATATATGGAGAGAGATAGAAGGTATAGACTCTTGAGTTGGAACCTAGGGTGATGTGTTGGGTAAACCATAACACTCCAAGTAACCTTCTAATCATTACATACATATATTATAATAATTTAGTATTACAAGTGGGTGGTTTTGGGGAATTTTGGCGGCCGAGAGAGTGGTAAGGGAGTGGGAAAGTGGGTTTTAAATAATAACATGTGGTATTATCTAGGTGTTAAGGTTTAACGTGTCTCGTAATTTATCTAGCCAAACGACATCCGTTTCTAATAATTTTTATCAGACTTTGAGCGAAATTAGATTACAGTCAATGTCTACCTAAAATCATAATTTTCTGAGAAACTTGATGTCGGGTCCTTACGGTGTCCTCTACTGGCTTTCGGTTACTTATTTTCAAATTTTCGCGATTCGAACCTTCTAAAATTAAGTTTATACACTATCTCTAATATTCTAATATAAAATTAAATTTTTCGAGGTCATCTTGACATGTTTATGAATTTATCCGTTTTGAGATATTACCCGGTGTCAATCTGTACCGTGTCAGCTACACGACAAAATTTAACTTTTTTTTTTCGGGTTTCTATATTTAAAACTCAACTAAAATCAAAGACTTTAGGTAAAAATATTATTCCTATATATTTACCTTACTAATTAATACGCGATTATAGTTAAGATAATTACCAGATTAGTCTAATTTTTGGCGGTTGTCACACCACTGTCACCTCAGGAAGACACGAATATAAAACATTTCGTAAAAATCCAAATTTCAATAGAATAAAGTATTAAATATACAAATTCAAAACTTTTAAATTAAGATTAAAAAATAAAATTCAAATTTTAAACAATGAAACAAAATAATGGTTTGATTTCTTCTGTCAAACTGTCGCCCCTATAATCTCCTACATTTAAGTTGTTTAACCAGTAAAAGACTCACACTAGCAGATTTAACACTGTAACTTCCTCCTAACCCCCCTCTCTCTCCAATTGACTTTTCAATATCACCAAATTCACAACATTCAATTAACCAGATTCCATTGATGATCCAAACCCATCTCTAAGATTTCAATAATAAGGTATACTCCCCAATCTTATTTTAATCAATTCTATATGCATTTACCTTTTATATTTTAATTTTGTTAATATTGTCAGATTTATGTTTGTATGTTGACATGTTGTTCTATATATGGTACTATGTGTTTATGTTTTACTATGTTACTCGATTTTTCATCATTTTTTGTTATTTGTATGTTGTTTGTTTTGGGGACGAGGTCTCGTTAAAAGGAATCTCTCTATTTCAAGGTAATATTTGGGTAAATCTCACATTCTCACCCTCCCGACCATACTATAGGGGTGTATCAAAAACCAAAACTTAAGTTTTTGAATTTTTGAAAACCGTGTTTTATATTTTAATTTTGTTAATATTGTCGAATTTATGTTTGTATGTTGTTCTATGATACTATGTGTTTCTGTTTTACTACGTTACTCGATCTTTCATCATGTTTTGTTATTTGTATGTCGTTAAAAAGAATCTCTCTATTTCAAGGTAATGCTTGCGTAAATCTCACCGTCTCCAATTATACTACAGGGCCGTGTCAAAAGCCAAAACTTAAATTTTTGAATTTTGAAAACCGTGTTTTTGGTTTGGGTTCTGTTCAGTTTCGGTTTTCCGGCCTTTCCATTGAAAATTTGTGGCCGAAAAGAAAACACCTAAAATAATGAATCTTTTCGTAAACTATTTTGTTAATTAAAAAACTAAATGATTTTGGTATGGATTCCGTTCAGCTTCAGTTTTTCGGGTTTATCATTTAAGTTTGAAAATTTGATGCCGAAAAAATTGTTTCAAAATAATGAACCAGAGTCTAAATCATTTTATTAATAAAAAACTAAATGATTATTAATTTATTTTACATTTGAATTAAAATATTTGAGTTATGTATTTATTAAATTCATATAAAATACAAAATAAAAAACAAAAAGAGTGAAAATTTCAGTTTTTTTTTATATTTATTACATGCAAAAACAAAACCTTAGTTTAGTTTACAAAAACATAAAACCAAACCGTAAATTTATATTTTGATTTGGTTTTTTCATCTTTTCGGTTTTGTATCGGATTTTTCAGTTTTATCCACGTGGAGTTGAGAGTTGCTTTGAATTAAAGACAATCGGCGCCCTTTAAAGCCCATCCTCGCTGTCATTTTCTGTTTTTTTATGAATGTGTCGTTTTTGCGGAGAATTGAGGGCATAAATACATAAACTATTAATATTTATTAAATAATAATAATCAGCGAAAACAACAACGAGAGGAAGATATATGTATACATATAGAGAGAGAAACTGAGTATAATTTAAAGGGTTTCTAGAGAGAGAATGGTTGAGTCCAGTCAATCAATCATGGAAGAAGAGAGCCTTAATTTCTCTACCTGTTCTTGTTCATCAACCACTTGTTAGATTTGGTAGGTTTTTTAATTTTCAATGTTTTCAATCTTTTATTTTCTTTTTCAAATCTATATTTGTGTGTTTTTTTGTTGAAATTATTGAAGTTTAATCATGAAAATATGTAAAAGCTTAAGTTGTTTGAGCATAGTTTTATTTCTTTTTTACTTTTGATATTTTATTTTGTTTTTAAATCTAATCTATATTTATGTGTTTGTTCTTCAGTTGAATTTGTGTTTTTTAGTTGAAATTATTGAAGTTTAATCATGAAAATATGTAACAGTTTATGTTATTTGAGCATAGTTTTATTTCTTTTTTACTTTTGATATTTTATTTTGTTTTTAAAACTATATTTATGTGCTTGTTCTTCAGTTGTATTTGTGTTTTTTTGTTGAAATTATTGAAGTTTAATCATGAAAATATGTAAAATTTTAAGTTGTTTGAGCATAATTTTATTTTACTTAGTTTTGATATTTTATTTTGTTTTTAAATCTGTATTTATGTGCTTGTTCTTCAGTTGAATTTGTGTTGTTGAAATTATTGAAGTTTAACCAGAAAACATGTGAAATTTTATGTTTTTTGAGCTTAATTTTTTCTTTTTCACTTTTTTTTTAATTTCTTAATTTAGCCTTTTCTTTAAATGGGATCTGAGGATATAGATAATGTTTTTTTGCTGGTTTAAGGTAGGAAAACATACCTGGTTGTACTGTTCATGTCTGGTACTCTTATCAATCATGCTTTTCATCATGGAATCTTGTTCATTCCATTTATGCTCATAAAGTTAATATTATTATTAATGTTATTATTATGTCTGTGTTTTTAGTTTCCTTTTTAACTCGTGGAATCAATGCCTTTTTAGGGTTTGTTTGGTAAATGATTTCTAGATTTTGAAGTTAAATTTTGTTCTATGTTATATATTTAATGTTACTGATGACAATATTTATGTTGTTGATTTTATGTGTTAGGTTATAGGTTAGATATACTTGATATGGATTTCTCAGAATCTACGAAAGTCGTATACGATCGAGTCCAAAAAATTGAACCCGAAAACGTGTCCAAGATTATCGGGTACCTTCTGTTACAAGATCATGGTGAACGCGAAATGATACATTTAGCATTCGGGCCAGATAATTTGATACATGGGTTAATCAAACAAACCCGAGCCCACCTTAACCTAGCTTCGAACACATCTGGTCAACAGGTTTCACCTCCTCGGGTCAACTCTATGCCTGAGATGCCAATTGGCCCGATTCACTTCACACCGTTCTCTCCTTCGGCCCGTCATTCACCGTTGACGATCCAAGTGCCGAACCGTTGTTGTGACCATCATGGTCAACCGGTTGACTTTGTGCCAATGGTTTACCCGGCTTCGTATCCTGAAGATTACCACCTTCACAACCACCTTCGTTTCATGTCGCTAGAGGATCAAATGGAGCCTGTTAGCAGCCCCGATTTGGGCCCACGGGCTAATCGGAGGTCACCGAGTTTACCCGAGTTTCCGTTTAAAGTTTGTCATTATTTCATCAAAGGGTTTTGTAGACATGGAAACAATTGTAGGTATTTGCATCCTACCCCTGAAAGCTTTTCACAAATCTTTAGCCCTAAATTCGAGGATGAAAATGTCTTTTCGCCAATGTCACTCGAGAAATTAGAGATGGAACTCACTGAGTTACTGAAATCAAGACGCGGGTTTCCGGTTTCCATAGCTTCTTTACCGATGATATATTATGAAAAGTTCGGTAAAACGCTTCAAGCTGACGGGTATTTGACCGAAAGTCAAAGGCACGGAAAAGCCGGTTATAGTTTGACCAAACTTCTCGCTCGCCTTAAAAGCATTTGTCTCATTGACAGGTCAATTTCTTTAACTATTATATCTTACATGTGCATGGGTCAGTTTTGGTTTGGGCTCAAACCGAACCGAAAACTGAGAATTCAGTTTTTGGGTTTTTTGTAAACCATTCGGTTCGATTTTTTCTAATTTTACCATTGGGCTTGAAAATTTGGGGCTGAAAAAAATTGGCCCAAAATAATGAATTTGGGCCGAAATTTTTTTGTTGATTAATAACTAGTTGGTATTTATAAATTTGGCTAAAATATTGGGTTACGCTATTTATTAAATTCTTCTAAATTACTTAGCATTCAAAATAAAAAAAAAAATTCCATATATTTGGTTTGTTTTTTTTGGTTTAATTACATGCAAATCTGAATCGAAAATTCGGTTTTTACGAAAAAACAAATAATACCAAATCCTTCGTTTTTATTTATTTATTTGGTTATGGATTGGTTTTTTGGGTTTCTTGGATTTCCCTATCCTAAAAGGTGTTTGGGATTCCGTTTGACTCGTTTGACATTTGTTCTTATTATGTCGATAGGCCACATGGGCAGCACGCGGTGGTGCTGGCTGATGACATGGCAAAATTTATGGATCATATTGGAGATAGAAATGAACACGATGGAATTGTGGCGGGTTCTCGACAGATATATTTGACTTTTCCAGCTGAAAGTACATTTTCCGAGCTTGATGTTTATAATTATTTCAAGTAAGGAGTATAGTTATGAAGTTAAACTTGGTTTCATGCTACAATGTTACATTTGTAAATGACTAGAATTGATTTATTATTTTTTTGTGTGCATGTTTATGACAGCAAATTTGGGCCGGTTCGTGACGTGAGAATTCCATGTCAGCAAAAGAGAATGTTTGGATTTGTGACATTTGTGTTTGCAGATACAGTTAGGCATATTTTAAACAAGGGGAATCCTCATTTTGTTAGCGGTGCACGTGTTTTGGTCAAACCGTACCGTGAAAAATGCAAGATTGATGATAGGTACTCCCTTTATTATTTGTTCTCCGTTTTCGTTTTCGAGTCATAAATGTTATTATTATTTATCCTTTTTGGACATCATATACGTACCTCATGATTACGTCTTGGACTTGTATAATATATTTATTCGACATAAAATCATAACATCAAACATACCTATTTTTATATTCATGATATTTATACCTTCCTCTGAAACATATATAAAAGTTTTCAGAAAGGGTATAATGGTCATATTATTATAAGTTTTAATTAATTAGATTGGTATATATGCAAGTTTTCAGGGGTATATATGAAAATTGCGCTTTTAATGATCGAATTCGATATTTTTTCAGGAAAAATGGTTACACATATCAACATCCTATGTACCAAGGTTCTCACTGTCTTGATACCGAACTCGGGCTGGAGTCAAGTGAGATTTATATCATATTTGTGATAAATAAGCAGATGAAAAGTTTTAATAACTATCTTTTAAATTCAGTATTTTATTTAATGTTTGTATTTTTCTCTAAAAATTTCACTTTCATAGGCAATGCTCACGCACAACAAGCGGACTTCCATTCGAACGAGCGTTTTAACTATTTTCTCGATGTTTTAAACAACGGTTCTGCCAGTGAACAAAATATTAGTCAGATTAATACCAAATACAACGAGCAAGAAAGGTATGTTTACAACAAAAAGAAGAGAAAATATGAATCTATACGCAATATGATGATATGATGTCGCGTATCAGATTAATAATAACGGCTTTTTATTTTATAATTTGCAGTAGCCAGGGACTGAATCTTCCGGATAGCCCATTTGCATCGGGATTAGGGGGTGAAATATCGACAGTTATATAGTGTTCTTGAGAGGTAACATTTGCCGGTTTATAGAGATAGAGATGACAGAATACCAAAGAGTTTGATTATCATTATAATATGAGAAAGAAGATGATACAAAGAGTGTTTTTAGGGTGAAAAACAAGGTTGAAGAAAAGAGTACAGAAAAGTTATGATTGTAACTAAGTTATGGTTTTTAATTTTTAAGATTTTTAGAAGTATAGCAAGGCTGCGGAAAATAGGCGGCCGAAAGTATAAAATAATGAAGTAGGAGGGGTGAAAGTGAATATTGCAGAGAAGTGTTTGTTTCTGCATGTTTGGTAATTACTAAGTTATATATATGTTCTGATAATAAAGACTTTATTTAGTTTATACAAAGTTTCTGTTTTTCAGATATTATTATTTACTTGTGATTGCAGCAAATTTATGTATTGTGTCATAGTGTGATTCTTGTTGAAGTGGCATGGAAAACACAAATTCATGTAAATGAACCTAATGAACATGAGTAGCGAGGGTACGCTTGTGTTTGCTTATTTAACTTTAAATGAGCATGAATACTCATGTTCGTTCGTTTAAAAAATCAACTTGTTTGTGTTCGTTCATTTGGGATCAAGTGAATAGTTTGAGATTATAAACGAACATAAATAAAATAAACTGAATAAAATATAAATGAACAAATGGAAATGAACATAAGCATGCATAAACGAACATAAATAAACAAATAATACGTTTATGTTCGCTCGTTTAATTAGATGAACACAAACTTTTTGTTCATGTTTTACCAAGGGGGTGTTTGGGATTCCTTATTTTGGCCACCTTATGACTTGTGAAAAAGTCATAAGTTACAAAATTGTAACTTATCAAACATCTCCACTCACATTTAGGGATGACAAAAAAGCCCGAGTCTAACGGGTATAGCCAAAACAACCAGCTAGCAAATATGTCCAACAGCTTGTAAATCATCCATGACCCCGCTACAAAGCGCAGGCTTCGATACTAGTATATGAATATTGGGGTCATCTGATGTGAAAAATCGAATGTATTAGTTTACAACTGTTTGCAATATGCATATACTTAAAATATTTACTCTTCGAGCATGTACTCTACTATTGCTCTAGCTATTAAAATGTTACTAACAGTGGAGGACTAGCAACTAGTTATGTCTCTAAAAATGTTATTAGTTTCTTTTCGATTCAATATTCACAACACCAATAACAACTTTTATAGTATTTTTATCTTTAAATAATAAAAGGTATTATAGAAAATTAAATTATGAATATTTTTTATGAAAAGGAAAAAAAACTAGGGCAAAATGATAAAAAGATCCACTAATATTTAATCTATGTTAGACTTTAAAATGCTTATATGCTGTTTGATAAATGACTTTTTAATCCTTTTATTAAAAACTTAGCTTTGTTTGTGAGTATTAAAAAAACTTATTTTCAAAAGAACATTTAAAATCTCTGTATAAACATAATTTGTTTTTAGTGTGGATACCAATAATGACATCTTTTATTGCTCCGTTCTTTATAAATTGTAATATTTTTATTAAAAGCTATGGCTCTTAACAGTCCCAACTACATTCACAAATATCCATATTCATCCACTCGCCATCCGCTTCCTCCTCTCTTCTCTTCTGGCACAAACTGAGGCAAGAGTTAGGCAAACATGTACCCATGTGCCAACTTTCCTCAAAGCATTCCTAATCAATTCTCAATCTTCATCTTTATAGTTATATTAAAAACACCATCATTTCTCTCTTATTTCAATTAAATAATATTTTTTTATACTTTTATCATTATCTTTTCTCTCTCATTCGCTCACAACCACTCTCAAAAACATTAAAAAATTATAGAGATGAACAGTATGGATCTCCAAATTTAACCATGAACAGTAACATTTTCTCTCTTCTCCCATCACGACCACTTTTAACCATCTCTAAAAAATAGAAAGCCCTCTCACAAATTTGAAGAATCCATTGGGAATGCTCTTACACGCATTGCCCACCATCATCATGTTTCCTAAATTAGTTTGGCATGTACATAGTAATAAAATAAGTAATAAGTCAACTTAAGTGTATTGCTTATATGCTAAGCAGTTAACGCGGAAAAATATCGGATATCGATCAAGGAGCGATATCTGAGATATCGGTTATCGCAGTGAGATATCAGTGGAATATCGGTAATTTTAATATCATGTAAAAATTTATATATATAGCAATTTAACAACAATAATTCAGTATAGTCTCATACCATTAACAAATTAACCTTTTTGCAAATTGCAAAACACTAACAATCATAGCAAGCAAGAATTGATTATGACTTAAAACAATAACACTGAACACTAAAAGTTGATAATTAAGACTTAAAACACTAATATCGGACATATAGGTGATACATCGGTCAAATATCCAATATTGGTCAAATATCGGTCAATATCGTTGATATTATCGGTACCGATATGTTGAACTGATATTGTGACTTATATATCGCCAAGGGACCGGTAACCGATATGTCATTGATATATCGGTGATATAACGACGATATCAAATGCATTGCTTATGTAAGAAGGCTAGAAGTAAAAGCATGAATGTGCGATAACCAATAAGTAATGAGTAGCTTACCGATAATCACGAGTATGAGTAAAACTGTGAAACAAAGTTTTTTGAAAAACATTCTTATGATATATTAGTGTATTGTAATGAAAGGATTATGCAACAAATGCTACTTGCATACCGGAAGAAATCAATTATCACATTATATAAATATTTTTTAATATTTAGTAACAACATATACATAATATTATTGATATTAAATAACTATATACATGATATAAATCATAATAAATGCTTGCAATTAATAATAATAAATTCCTCATTACACTTTTCATATAAGACCAGCTTTGTATGCTATGGCGGGGGGCTTCGAAGCCTCTCCATAGTGTCACGTCAGCGTCACGTGAGCACTGGGGGCATCGAAGCCCCAGGGCATAATGCCCCTCTATGATGAGCTTGGTTTAAAAAAGCGCGCCTGAGGCGAGCCGAGGCGAGAGGAGATATAAGGCGAGGGCCTCTTCACTTTAGGCTAGTCAAGGCAAGCAATGTTCAAAAGGCGAGCCTGAGGCGAGCTTTTTAGGCAAAAAGCGACCTAAAGCGAAGGTGAGGCGCTCGCCTTTCGTACGCAAGTGGTTTTTAAACATCTAAGTGTTGTATGTGTAGATAGTTTATATATTAAATCATATATAATGCTTAAATATAGCTACATCATGAGTGAAGAAGCTAAAAACCCATGATATATACATATATAAAAATTATATAAATGTGTTCGCATCGAGTACAAAAAGCTCTCGCTTTTGCGCCTGGCGCTTCACGCTTCTGTTTTAAACCCCGTCGCTTTTCCTCGCCTCTCACTTTTTAAAACCAAGATGGTGAGGGGGGCTTCGAAGCCCAACCTTTTTTCCTTTTTTATAAAACAAAAAAACCAATACAATAATATATAATACAATAATAAAAAAATACAATAATAAATAAAATATATAAAAAAAAACCATACAAATAAAAATAAAAATAAAAAACATACAAATAAAAATGAAAATGTAACTACTATTCGTCGTCCTCGTCCTCGTTTGCATATTTGGCCAATATCTTTGCTTTTCTTTTTTCCATCACCGCCTGCAACACAGAATCTAGATGCGATAGATCTTTTGTGATGAGCTCGAATTCCTTTTGTCGCTTTCGATGTTGGTGCATCGCTTTGTATTCCGCAAGCATCGCCTTTCTTTCTCCGTGCATTTTCATGGGCCCTCATGTTTTTGTTATTTAATGTTGGCAATCTCGGCTAGCCTCAGCTCCAAGTTTTCAAGATGCGAGCTCATGTCGGAACTCTTAGAGGATGTGGTTTTGGACGAAGATCCTCCACCTCTAGCCGCTGCCTTGGCTTTATATCTTCCTACAGGCCGTGGCAACTCATCCGGTTCGTCAAAAATTAATTCCGGATCCAACTCGTTTAGATTAAGTTGACAACGACCATCGGACATGGGCTGAGACGGCGATTGATTGGCCGAAGTAGACGTTGTCTTTGACCGTTTTGACGGTCGCGGTGGTGATGATGTCGGGACCGTATGCCACTTTGGCGAGCTTATGCATTGTCTCCAAATTTCCAACATGCTAAAAATCTTTATTATAAAGGGCTTTGTATTGTTTTAAGCAAGCCTCCAACATATCGGCATCGCTCACACCGCTTTTTCTGTTGTTCACAACGTGGGTGTGAACGGCTGTGAAGTCGGTTATTTTTGTGCATAATGACTTCCATTTGTTGTAAATGGAATCATTCCCGTGATACTCTCCTCGACCCATTAAAGCAAAGAACTTGGTGCGTATTTGTACCCAAAACTCCGGCGAATGTTTGTCGTCACCTTCGATACATATAAAAGCTTAGTGTTAGTAAACAAAAAAATATAACATGGAAAACATATAAATATTTTTATAATATACCTTGACTTGAGTATTCGGAAGAGTCGATCCATGCTAACGCTAACGCCATTTCCTCGTCTGCTTCCCACATGTGTCTTTCGACCTTTTTGGTTGTTCGAACGTTACCCGGGTTGTTTTCTTTATGACTTCTTTTTGGACGCCGGACTTGCATTTCGGGTACTTGCGTTTCGAGTACTCGCGTTTCGGGTATTTGGGTTTGTGGTTCTTGCGAGGACGTATACGGCATTGGCGACCAAAAGAACATATCGGGGGTAAACAGTGGCATGGGTGGACGAATTATCGGTCGTTGTTGGTTTGCATAGAACGGGTTGCTAAGGTCGACGTTATGTCACACCCCAACCTAAGGCGGAAATGCCGGGGCGTGATCCGATTGCTCACAGCTCGAAGATACTATCATACATAAAATGTGACAATTTCTAATTAATTATTTTATTGAAAATAAGTACATACAATATCCAAGAACAAACAATTTAATGTAAGCTCAAATAATGGTTATCTTGTTCATATCCTAAGGTCTTGTCTAAGTGTCCAACTTCAATCTTCAATACAAGCAACCTGCATATGTGTAGAAAATGGAGTTTGTCAGCAACACATGTTGAGTGAGATGATCACCAATTTTGACACAACAAATAATATATATATATATATATATATATATATATATATATATATATATATATATATGATAGATAATTGATAAATGATAAGTGATAAATGCGTAAACCAATCATGTGATAGTAATCAATCAAATCATAACAAAACTTGTATATAACCAAATCGTGCTAGTGTGCCAATGAATACTTGCCAAGCGAATCGGGCATTGATTACAATGACTAAAATTGTCGTTTTACCTTTGCCAAGCGAATCGGGCTCCGGTTACTAAGACGGTTATATGATCATACTAATGAGAATCCAAGACTTGATAGAATACAAACACACATAAACAAGTAGCAATTAGCAAATAGTATTTAATTGATATAACACACAATGATTATGTTTGCGATTGTTTGAGATATATATATATGATAGAAAATATGAATAAGTACACATATGTCCCTAAAACGTTTGAAAATAGTGTAGACAAAGGGGAATGATCAAACTCACCTTAGATTAATGACAAACGATTAATAAATGCGATTAACGAGCTACGAATAAGCTAGTCGTCCACTACACGTCAAATGTTATGAATAATTCAGAATATGATATTTTAGGATATGATAATATAAGTAAAAACGAACTTATTTCCGCTGGAATCAATCCAAACGGACGTTTAGAACTCAAGTTATGTTTGCTTTTAGATTTAAGCGAGCTGGTACTGACCAGAATCCGAACAGCGAGTCGGAAGTTGAGTTTTGGTTAATATCCTTAAATATATGTTACGAGAATAAAAGTATTCTGGACCGAACGTTGAATCCGATCAGAAGTATGAGAAAACGGATAGTCAAACTTGTTGACTCTTTTGCCCTTTAACGAGTTTTAAACGATTTGACCGGTCAACACCCTTCAACCACCGAAATTGATTGAAGGTTATTGACCAGGAAATGTATATGAATGATTCCTATGTTTACTACTTACCCGGAAAGTGAAAGAATCAAGAGATATGATGAGTTAAAGGTCCATACGCAAGCAAAGTCAAACGAACAAGCATTGTATCTTCAACGAATAAGCAAAAACCGAAGGGTTTGGTGATGGTCAGAGGTAGGTGACAGCTAGGAGGTCCCTCTAGGGTTAGGTTACAAGTTTGTGGCAGAGAATTATGATGTGTTTATATAGAGATTACAAAAACGAACTATATTTGGAAGATTTATTCGTTTAAGTAACAAAATACGATTTTAATAAGAATATCGATGTAATATATCAAAGATTTCGTGATTTATCAGTAATTTAAGAATACGGACTTGTATTTTAATTATCATCCTTTTCTTGGACCTTAATTTACTCGATTTATGCCAAAAATAAGCGATTTGGATGCTAAAAACAAATTAGGAAACAAAATAAGATATTTAATGAGAAAATCTAATACAATAACTAACAAAATTTGGCTTGGACACCAAGAAAGCGAAATTGAACCAGCTATAACATTTCTTGGAGTTTAAGTTTCGTTAATTTAATCGAAAATAAAAAAGAATTGGCAAAACTAGTCCCTGTAGTTCCCGAAAATTCGATTCTTAGCTATTTTAAGCGATTTTAAAGGTTTCTAAGGGTTATTTGGCATAACTAAAAGTTATGAAATTATAAAATAAGTTAAACCAAGTTAAATACCAATAAATACAAGTTTTAAATAGTTCAAAAGATCCGAATTACGTTCCCAAATCGGTTTAAACTTAAACGAATTCAAATATGAAAAATCCAAGATGTTACACGTTATTTGCGAGCAAACTAGCCCACCACATACAACTCGGATCCCACGGGTTTTGGTTTGGGTTCGGGTTCGAGTTATGATTCATGATTTGGTGTGAAGATGAAAGTTGTGAATATAGTTAAATTTGGTGTGAAGATGGTTAAATTTGGTGTGAAGATGAAAGTTGTTTGAGTAAAATTGAGAAAAAAGTTTGAATTTATATAGAAATGTTAATTATTAAAAATTTTTTTACGGATCTTTTTTTAACCGTTAGGGTGGCCCCTCCCCCATCACCATCCTTCCGCGCTAGGGATGGCAATGAAACCCAAACCTGATGGGAAAACCCGAAGCCTGACATAAATGGGGCAGGGAATACTCGACCCGTTAGGGTTTGGGATTAGTTTTGAAATTTTTCATGGGTTTGGGACGGGTTTAGGATTTCTAATATACTCGATTACCCGACCCGATTACCCGATAACATAGCCCCATTTACCCGATTATATACCCGATGTACCCGATATAGTTTATATATATTTATACACACACACACACACACACACACACTGTATTCCAAATATATTATTTGTCAAAACTTGTTTATGTCAATTATTTGAGATATTTTACCTACATGGTAACCATCTTTGTAATCAATTAGTTATATTTTATCAAAACCCCGGTAGAAACCTGACGATTTTTTAGCCGGGTATACCCGACGGGTATTTTGTCAAAACTCGATAGAAAACCCGAAACCCGATGGAAAAACTCAAAACCCGACGGGTAATTACCCGATTAAAAGCCGACGAGTTTGGGACGGGTTTGGGATGAACTTTTATAACCGGGTATGGGTTTGAGAATACCCTAACCCGACCCATTGCCATCCCTATTCCGCGCCCCGCCTTCCCCTTCACCGCCCCCCTTCCGCGCCCGCCTTGAAGGCGCCCCCCGGCGGTTTTCCCCCTCCATGGCACCATTCTCCCCCTCTTCCGCACCCATAGCGACCAGCCTAAGTGTGCGTGGGTGTGGGGCGGGTGGCACGACTACGTGGATGGCGAACACCACAACACCTTCCTGCGAGTGGAGGTGCGATAGCTGATCCACGAACCGGGTTGCAGCTGAAATTTAGCCGTTGGAGGAGGGGATGTTTTTGGGGCACGGTGGTGTTTTATTCAAATGGGGATTAATTAAGCATGACTACTAACTGATTGATGACATTTACAAGGAATGGTCGACACTTGTTCAAACTTATGCATCTCCAACCGAAGATAAACAAAAGTACTTTGTGAAGAAGCAAGAATTGACACGAAAATATATTAAAAGTGTAACACCCAAATTTAAGTTGAATATGCCCAAATTGCCCATAAGCTCGTAACATTATTAAAGTGATAATAGTTATATTTATTCCATTTCATAAGGTAGCAAGTACACAGTTGTTCATAAACAAAAAAGACAAAAAAAAAATCATCGAGTAATAAAAAAATTATTTAATATATCCTAAAGTCGGCTAGCGATAATCGTCCTTAGCACGTAATTGATTCAACCTAACCTATAGCATGTTAAAAATAATATATTCAGCAAACATTTAAGTTGATGAGATTTCTTAAGTTTTGGTGTGTGTGTGTGTGTGTAATGAGAACTTTGCAAATATCACATGTCACATGCAATAATTCCAACCATAACGTAAATGATAACATGTATGAAATTTCGCCCCACTCTCTTGACCAAAGTTGTGGAACTGGGGGAATGATAGCCACCATTTTGTCCAACCGGAACATAGTATAGGCGGCGCAGATATGTCCCGTCAGTCTCTCCCACTTTGATGTTTGATGTACCAACTATAAAGCGATAAAAACATTGCACATAATGCACGTATGATAACCATAAACGATATGGAAGGTTGATATAAACATGTATGGCACAAGGGCGAATCGGTTTGAAATCATAATTACAAAACTAACGATAAAAACTTGTAACTTGCTACACCGCAAAATATAATAACGATTTAAAAGGGGGTTACGAAACTCACATGATGAAGTTACGTGAGTGAAAACAAATTAAACACGCAAGTGAGCTGAACCGGATGAGTTTGGTTCGGCGAGTGGCCTTGGAAAAATAAATTTTAGTTTTAAGACAATGATCATCAAATTAAAGGTAACTATTATGGGAGTAATTGTACAACAGAATATGAATACGAACCAAGTTGGCAGTAATTACCAGCCCTCTACTTTTCCGGATGTACTGGCAAACATACAAAATCCGGAACAACCCAATATCGAAGATGGGCGGTTTGGGGCAGTGGACCATGAAGAAGCTGGGCCGAACAAATTTCCCTTGAGAGAAAAGAATCTGATCCCGTCCCAAGTATTTTGATGACTATGAAGTCAACTTACCTCAATCTATAGATCACGAGCAAAGGAAGGGTATTACAATATTAAGTGGTAAATTTATTTGGTAAGAAGTAGTTAATTGATGCTTACAATATTACACAGTTATCCGTGCACAACAAAGGAAGGGTATTACAATAAACTCAGAGAGAAACCGAGTTCATGTGAGTTTCTAGCCCCTTCTCTGTTATGTTTTTTCGGGGCTGTGTACTCTACATGCTTGTTAAATACACTTACGTTAAGTGGTAAATTTATGTTATGTGATTGTTGTGAGTGTATATGGACCAATATTGAATGAGTGAAGGGTAAGTACAAGGATATATATATATATATATATATAGGGTTAGGTTAAAATAAAAACCCACTTTAGTTGTGAAAACTCTAGAAACCCATTCTCAACCACATGTTTTTAATTAAAGTTTAAATCTTGTGGTCCACAATTAAAGTTAATAAAAAATGTAAACATATATATAACAGTTTCTCTCTCCTGAAAACATATATAAAAATTAGTAAAAAAAGGTTAAAAAATAGCAAAAAAATGTTTTTTTGATTTTTTGATATTTTGTATTAAATGTAACAACACATATTACGTGTGTAACAAAAAAAAACGATGTTACATAGGGTTTTCACAACTCAAGTGAGTTTTCATTTTATACTTCCCCTATATATATATATACACATATATAATACATGAGACAAATGTAAATTAAAACACTTGATTTTAAGAGTTTTACAAATGCTAATGCATAAAGTACATGTGTGAAAAGGGGTAAACTTGTCTTTTAAACACATTTCACCTAACATACAAGTTTTCCCGCTCATCTTTAACCGTATTATGTTTTTAACTTTAATCTTAAACTAACTTCCCACCATGATTTTTAAACGACCATAATTTTTCCGTACGCTAATATTTTTGTAAAAAAAAAGTGCACCATAAAATCGAGCATTTTATATTCTTTAATTTGAGTATGATATTTTTATAATTTTTTCAATTTTCAAAAAAATAATAAGTTACGTAGGGGTGCTCGATGTCGGTTTTTGATGGTTTGTAAGTTAAACTTGCAAGCCCAACCATTAGTATCGATTTTTCGTCGTCCAAACCAAAATTGAATCACTGAAAATTGAAACCAAATCATTAACTCTCTTATATATAACAAAATAGGAAAAATGATAATTTTAGCAACATAAATGGTAAAAATTAATGGAACACCTAGGATGCGAAATTATAATAAGAATGAAGATTATAAAAATCGTACTTGAATTAGGTTAATTTAAAGTTATAATAGTCATGTTTACTTGTAGGAAAAAAGACGTTGTTCAATTATATCATAACTATATGTTATGTGAAACCAAACTGATGACCGGTTTTAAAGGTTTAAATGCTTTAAACCGAACCTTAAACACTCTTGATTGTTATGTGATTCGCAAGGTTTGCGTTCAGACACCCACCATCGCGCGGGCACCTGACTAGTATGTGTGTGTGTGTGTGTGTGTGTGTGTTTGTGAAATAAAAGATATTTGAAGAATGTATGATTAGATAGTAAATGATGTATGGCTGTATGGAACGAGGCATGAAGGGTACCGGACCCTAATAATATCCAAGGTATGAAGGGTGCCAGACCCTAATCAAATCCTAGGTATGAAAGGGTACCGGACCCTAATAATATACAAGGTATGCAGGACTCCGGACCCTAATAATATACGAGGTATGCAGGACTCCGGAACCTAATAATATCTGAGGTACGTAGGGCACTGGACCTTAATAATATCCGAGATATGTAGGGATAAATGCTCTTTAAAACATAGAGATAATCTGAAAGTTATGTAAGTATGAAACTATAAAGAAAGAAAGTAGAAAATATGAAAGAGTGAATGAACATATGTATGCAAGTATACATGAATAAAAGATGAACAGGTTAAGTTTATGATTCGTATCTTCGGATGCAAATTTATAAGTATATAAATAAATAAACTGTATATTGCTTGATTAACTAGAACTCACTCAGCGTAACTGACTTTTAGTATGCATGCAGGTGAGTAGGATGAGACAGGTTGCTGGGAAGACTGGCATCAGAAGACAGAAGAATCATGTGTCGTTTATGTTTATTTCTAAGACTATTATTATGTTGTTTTAAGACAAGTACCTTATGTTTTGTATGGGATGGTTGAATTTTATAATTCCGCATAAGTTTTAATTAACTCTAATTCTAGAGTTGTGTTTATGAGTAAATCCAACATGGAATGTAGGGCACCCGGGATCAGGGCCTTTCATGTCCGGCTACGGATACTAGTAGCGTAGATAATTTGTTAAATATATATTTGAATGTTAAAAGCATATACCAAGTTCAAGGCACGTGTTGTGATGGTAATGTGGTCTAGTTATAGATACAATGAATTGACTAGTAGAATAATATGTGTAAGTTGGTCCAGTTATGGATACAAGGGCTAACGTGGTCCAGTTATGGTTCAATGGTAAGATGGTCCAGTTACGGATACAAAGGATAATGTGGTCTAGTATGGATACTATGGTAAGATGGTCCAGTTATGGATACAAAGGATAATGAGGTCCAGTTATGGATACTATGGTAAGATGGTCCAGTTATTGATACAATGAATAGGTGGTCCCATTAGGGATACACGTTGTATGCAGAACTGGCTCCGAAAAAGCAAAAAAAAATTTGGGCTGAAGGGGAAATTTTTTTTGGGCCTTAAGTAAAAGGCATATTTTGTTGAGATTTAATTTTGATATGAGCTTAATTGGTTATAATTTAGGTTATGTAAAAAAGTTTTGTATAAAAATAAGATTAAACATGTTTCAAATGAGACTAGAACTCATAACCTTTTGGTTGAGAGTAATATCCCTTTGCCACTAGACCAAACTAGTGGTTTTGTAATTCAGTTTAAACACTAAATATACATATTGTTTTAATAAAAATACATATAATTCTTTAAAAAAAATTGAGGCCTAGCGGGGTGTCGAGCCTGTGGCCGTCGACCACTTGCCACCCCTTAAGGCCGGCCTTGGTTGTATGAATGTATGGTCTAGCTACGGATACTAGTAGAGTGGATAACTCTTAAATTATTTATACCTAAAGAACAGAAAGAAGATAGGGAGCAAGCCCTACCAATACTTGTGTAGAATAATAATATGAAAGTAGATGTGTACGAATGTTATACAGAGTAGAATGGGTACATGTTCATGTGTAGAGCCTTCGGGCCTCATGCATGCCCAACAAGTTAGGATGACAAATCCCTCTAACTTGGGATGGCTTAGTTATGAACAAGAATAAGAGGCTCGGTTATGAGCAAGTGTGTATGAGAATAGTTATGGATGGGTTGATAGACCAGCATAGAAACCAGTAAATAATGAATGTCAAGTGTTATGTTATGTATGAATGTTTAAAGGATGCGATTTATTTATAAACCGTATTTTATGAAAATAAAGAAATGTTAGAACTCACTCAGCGTGTAGTTGAGTTTTAGTATGCATGCAGGTATTGTTGATGACGTGGCAAGCTAGAGGTGTGTGCGAGACTATCCATATTGAAGATCTAGCTAGAGATAGAAGTTATTATGTAAAAGTTTTAATTTCCATTGTAAATGGTATATGCTTCCGCTGTAACAAACCGAGTTTATGAGTAAATCCAACACCAAAGTAGGGCACCGGGCTCAGGGTCTTACAGTATAACTCTAGAAATCGAACCAAAACTAACATCTGCCTGAAAATGTTTTTAAATTGGTTTAAAAAATGGTTTATTTATTAACTAATTCATTGAAAATTTAACTTAAACAACGGAAACTTCTTGAAAAGCTTACTGATATGATAAAGAGGAACCACCTAGGTTGGAATCTCAAAGACTATCAACAACACTCGGTTGACAACGAGTATACGAAACTGGACTCTAAAGATAAACTAAGTAGACAATGGGAAATAGGTCCCCGTTGTCAGTTTTACTAAAGACCCAAAAAAACGTCTAGAAAGAAAGATAAGGCACGGTTGACTTTCTAAGTATCCTAATGATTTAATATTTGGTCTATATCAAAATCACAAAGTCCTCCAAGGTTCATACTTTTAAAAAACCAAGGGAATTATTAAGGGGCAATTCAATATTAAAGAATAAACAACTTGGTTTACAAATAAACCTAACCAACAGCTAGAAAATCGATCGACGCAACGGCTAAGTAAATCGACTAGACCAAAGAGATAAACCAACTCCTAATGTCTTGGTCTTACTCATATATGAATTTGTTGAAGTCTTATATTTGTAATCTATTTTTCTAGTTCAGTTTAGTTTAATTAATTAATTAATTAGTTTTAAATTTAACAAGGAATACAAAAATAATCTTTTTCTTAATTATTAAATTAATTAGCTTATAGATTTAGTTTCGTTAATTTAATAGTTGTCTCTAGGGTTCGATACCCTAGGACTTCCCATAGCTATTCTTCATCCGATAGGTTCACTTGCATGTTGCTAGTGGTTTGGTTTATGGTATTCTAGGTTTTTATTACTAATTTGTGCTTGATGATTTATTGCTTAATTTTTATATACCACTTTGTGCACACCAATTTAATATTGGTCCTAAAATTTAATGGGGGCAACTAACTTGGTGGGATGATCCCCAAATTGTGGCATAGTAATAGGAGGTTTGGATTCTCCAATGGAGACCTAAGTTCGATCCCCCACTTGTGGCACTTTGGATGGATATTGGTAACGAAGGATTTGAACTAGGCATTGTGAGGTTGCCATTTCATATCCCGAGACCAACGTGAGTTATGCCAAAGAGTTCTCTTGTGGTGGCAGGACTATCAAGTGGCAGCTAGCAGTATGGTTTCCTAGTGAACCTCTATCACACCCCAAATCTGGGCCTAAGAGTGTGACCAATAGTTGGTACCTGTTTTGTAAATGTATCAGAGTTACGGGTTAATTTTAGCGGAAGACTTACAGTTATTATAATATGAATTTACATTAAAAATTTGCTTGGGAATTAAATACCCAAGTTGAAGTTTTACAAAAATATTGCTTTTAATATTACAAGGATTTTATAACAAAATTGAGTCATCACGCGGAGCGAACTTCTATCTTCTTGATGACTCTAATCCTTGCTATATATCATCAAACTTAATTACCTGCAGTGGGGAAAAAAATACGTCAGCTATGTGCTGGTGAATAGTTATGACTCTAAAAACATTTAAATAACAATCATAATACAACTGTAGTTTTCTTGGCAAGCTCAGCTGATATATTGCTATACCTGGTATTTGTAACATTGCCCTACACACAAACAATTTCTCCGAGCCACGCAGCCCATTCCGGAGAACTATATATGACCGTTAGCCCGCGACCACGTAGTCTTTGACTGTATAGGCTTAACAGTTATGTTTGGATCCAGACACATGTGTATTCGGTCTAAGTTGTTTTTATTCTCTACTTTGTATTACAATATTTTAGAGATCACGTAATCTCATATACCAACTCGTAATGTCTTGGTCTTACTCATATATGAATTTGTTGAAGTCTTATATTTGTAATCTATTTTTCTAGTTCAGTTTAGTTTAATTAATTAATTAATTAGTTTTAAATTTAACAAGGAATACAAAAATAATCTTTTTCTTAATTATTAAATTAATTAGCTTATAGATTTAGTTTCGTTAATTTAATAGTTGTCTCTAGGGTTCGATACCCTAGGACTTCCCATAGCTATTCTTCATCCGATAGGTTCACTTGCATGTTGCTAGTGGTTTGGTTTATGGTATTCTAGGTTTTTATTACTAATTTGTGCTTGATGATTTATTGCTTAATTTTTATATACCACTTTGTGCACACCAATTTAATATTGGTCCTAAAATTTAATGGGGGCAACTAACTTGGTGGGATGATCCCCAAATTGTGGCATAGTAATAGGAGGTTTGGATTCTCCAATGGAGACCTAAGTTCGATCCCCCACTTGTGGCACTTTGGATGGATATTGGTAACGAAGGATTTGAACTAGGCATTGTGAGGTTGCCATTTCATATCCCGAGACCAACGTGAGTTATGCCAAAGAGTTCTCTTGTGGTGGCAGGACTATCAAGTGGCAGCTAGCAGTATGGTTTCCTAGTGAACCTCTATCACACCCCAAATCTGGGCCTAAGAGTGTGACCAATAGTTGGTACCTGTTTTGTAAATGTATCAGAGTTACGGGTTAATTTTAGCGGAAGACTTACAGTTATTATAATATGAATTTACATTAAAAATTTGCTTGGGAATTAAATACCCAAGTTGAAGTTTTACAAAAATATTGCTTTTAATATTACAAGGATTTTATAACAAAATTGAGTCATCACGCGGAGCGAACTTCTATCTTCTTGATGACTCTAATCCTTGCTATATATCATCAAACTTAATTACCTGCAGTGGGGAAAAAAATACGTCAGCTATGTGCTGGTGAATAGTTATGACTCTAAAAACATTTAAATAACAATCATAATACAACTGTAGTTTTCTTGGCAAGCTCAGCTGATATATTGCTATACCTGGTATTTGTAACATTGCCCTACACACAAACAATTTCTCCGAGCCACGCAGCCCATTCCGGAGAACTATATATGACCGTTAGCCCGCGACCACGTAGTCTTTGACTGTATAGGCTTAACAGTTATGTTTGGATCCAGACACATGTGTATTCGGTCTAAGTTGTTTTTATTCTCTACTTTGTATTACAATATTTTAGAGATCACGTAATCTCATGCAAATGTTTGACTAAGTTTATAAGACAAACAACCTGTCTATCTTATAGAGTATAAATATGTATAATTGATTGTAAAAGTTTAACGTATTCACCCGTTATGTTTGACTGATTGAACCTTCTTGATTGTGAATGATTGTTAACCTATAAACAAATAGGTTTGAATGATCACCTTGATGGTGTTTCTTGATTAGACTGCAGACCTTAAGTCTGGTTTTAACCTTGATTAGGTTTGCGAATGTTTGAAAATCATATATGTATTTGTGTGACCTTTGGTGTAGCATGCTTTGGCAAACTTCTCCAGGTAAGTAAACGGGTCCTGCGGTTGATTGGGATTTGTACGGATTACTTACCTTAGGCAAGAAGAGTTTACTGATGATATCCCCCTTCCGATTACTATATGCCCGTCGAAATATAGTTTTGTATATCATTACCCTTATAGAAGTAATGTTTGTTGAAAACAATTTATGAATGCTTTTGAAAATACTTTCAAGGTTAAAGACCATAGCCTTGACTGAGTCTAAGCTATTATAATATGATTGAAAATAACTTAAACTAGTTCCTACCTTAGAGGATACTTGGGATTGCTAATAACTAGGGCAGAGTGACGGCTTGATTGACAGAACCTTGCTTCTAACTCGCTTAATCAATCTACAGGGCGTCAGAACTCCAATTCTTGCACGTTCCCGAGAAAACAGGACCTCGGAACTTTACGTCAATTGGGCACGCTCTCCAATGTTAACTATGTAAAAGTGAAGGTGAGATTTGATGTAGAATGCTTCAAACCCGTCACCACCTATTTATAGGTGAAATTTGTGCATATTTGTGTCGCACGAAGCAGCTTCGCGTCGTGCGAACCGACTCCAACCGCAATTTTATACGTGGCACCTCCCGTGATGCCACGTGTTGACACGTGTTTGGACATGTGTCCCCGATTACTTAACGTGGTTTCGCGTCGCGCGAAGTTGCCTTATCCATATACTTCGCGTCGCGCGAAGATGTCAAAACTTTGAATTGTGTGCCAGCATCTTCGCGTAGTGCGAAGTGTACCACCAGATTTTTCGCATCGCGCAAAGATGTAATTTTCCCAAATTTTCATTTTAAATCCCTGAACTTGATAATTGAACTTTGATAATTGACATTTTTGACACAAACTTAAGTTGGAAATTTTCGCGGTATTACAACCTCCAAGTTAAACTGACTAGAGTGGGATAGCGGGGCTCTAAAAAATTGGAGGGTGCGGTGGCCTAACTCACGAAGGAAGTCGACGTTCTGAAAAAACTTGGTGTGGGTTAGTCTTACAAGTTTAGCCACATTTATGCTATTATATTACAAGGGTTTGTATATAATATATATGAATGTGCGAAATTACTTTAGGTCTTCAAAGCTATTGGACCCTGGCCGGTCAACCTCCCTACCCACTCTATGGGCTGGGCTGATCTTTTGTTGCTACCACCTCTATTTTATTGGAATTATAATTAAGGACTGTGTTTATTTTGTCAACACAATCTTTTATTTACAACATATAACTCAGGAGAAATCCGTGTGATACACATGTTAAAAAATTATTTTTAAAACATATTAATAAATACAATCCATCAAATTTTAAAAATCAAATAAATATTTAATTAAGTAAAAAATAATTAAATAAATATTTAACCAAGTTAAAAACCAATTATATGGACGAAACAAGTTTTTCTAACCATGAAATGATTACTTTTAACACGTCACAAATTTCACAAATTAACCATGCAAATTTAATTAAGCTCCACTTTAACCAAATTGTACACCAATAACCCCCAACTAAATCTAACTCTAATTCTAGTTCTTGGTAGTCAAATCAAACAAATTGCATTGAGAGAATTCTATATAAAAAAAAAAGTTTGGAGTAAAAGTCTTAATCAATGATATAAATCTGATTTCTTTCTTATAGTTTTATAATATACAACATCCCGTATTCTTCTGGCTGATAGCCTTCTTCAACCTCAATCCCATTTTAAACAAAATTAACCTACACATTAAAAAAATTCAATATTATTTAAGAGTTCTCAACAGCAACAAAGTCAAATATTCCTAAAATCGGTTTACAGTTTTGCTCGTTGGAATATGCAATTTAAAGACACTCACTATTGTGACTTAACATGGCCGGCCCTTGGGTAGGGCAAATCGGGTGGCCGGCCGAGACACATAAATTTTGGGGGCCAAATTATATATATATATTTAAAAAAATTATAAAATAGATATTGATCTTAATCATATTAAATATTTTGGATCCAAACCTTTTTTATTTATAATCCATCTAATCTATTTGGCCCAAGCTAAATTTAAAAACTAAATAAATAATGGCAAATTGGAAAGTAATAATCCTACATTTTGTGTATTGACTGATAATAATCTCACATTTAAAGTCACTACCAATAGTCTAACCTTTCAACTATTTTTGTCTCAATGGACATCCATTAAAAAGCACTTAACGTCGTTAAGTTTTTTTTCGAGTTTCAAACCGGTGTTTTAGGACTTTTAATTTGAATAAGGATACAAGTCGACTGATGTAAAACTTATCTCGAAACAGTGATCCGAACGACGAAACAGTGTTTCAATTCGGGTGTTTGAATTTCCAATTAACAAAAATCAAGTCATATGAGTCACCGTTTTAAGATAAGTTTTATATCTGTCGGCCCGTATCCTTCTTCCGATCAAAACCCTAAAAAATTGGTTTGAAGCTTAGAAAAAAATTAACGACGTTAAGTGTCTTTTAACAAAGGTCCACTGAGACAAAAATAGATGAAAAGTTGGACCGTTGGTAGTGATTTTTAAAGGTAAGATTATCGGCCGATACACAAAAGTTTGGATTATCTATTTCCAATTTTTCATAAATAATTAATGTTAATCGTTGTTTGAAAAAAAATAACTTACATATTTCGTTACTTATTAGGGCATGCAGGCCTTTTGATTTTGGTTTGGCCGAGGTATTTAAATTCTCGAAGACGGCCCTGTGACTTAAGATGTTCAAACATCTCTTCATGCAACAAAAAAAAAAGTATGTCAATTGACTAATTCCTAGTTGCTTGCCCTCTTACTCTACATTAAAACCAACCCGGCCTAGCTACAAATCAAACACGTACTACTGAAGCTTTTTGGATTTAAAGTCGATCTACAACACGTTAACTTGAATGGCAAACATAACTACAGTTCTCAATTAAAACTAGTTTAAATTAGCAATCAAATTCAAACTAAAAAATAATAAATAAATAAATAAAACTTTAACATAACAGCAAAATCGGATTAAAAACCCTCATACCAACCATAAAAATGATGTCCCTAAACCAAACGAAAAGGAGAGCCAAAAATAAAAACTAAAATAAATATATAGCATTCAGTTAAGTTTTCGGTTATTAGGTGTAGTGGTTGGTTTACTGCTAAACATAACCCATTACCGAAATAGCTCGATCAGAACTTAATTACCTAACCAGACCCGAATCGCCAAAAACCCGATCAAACAACACCTGACTTACCTGAACTCGATACCCAGTTAAACAACACCCAAACAATGGGACCGAGAAAACTGAAACCCCAGAACAAAAATGAGTTGCTGTTTTGGTTTTTATTATTTTAACTCAGTGTCGTTTTTAATCCTAAGTGGTTACCAAAACCACCCGACCCAAACACGATTCTGTGTGAGACCCAAATGAAGTTTTGTAAACAACCGAAACATTGAAATAACTAAAAACCGTATTAACTTTGAGTTCAACTGATGGTTTCGATTGGTTCCAAAATGGTCAGGTTGGTTAACCGTGCATGTGTGCACCCCTAATTAGATCGAAGATGCAAATGAAAAATTGCATAAAAGACTTAAGCGTACGTGAATTTGATGTGAAGTTTTTTATTTAACAAAGCATATATGAGCACTCTGCCTCAAAAGGTCAAAATCATATAAATATAGATATAGAATACACAACAGTCAATAAATATAACAAAACTAGTATTATCACCCACTGCGTTGCGGTGGAGTGTGGCGAAAGCGTTAGATGTTAGGATGTTTAGAAAGTTCAAAATGGCAAATTACCAACAAAATTCAAGTTGCAATCTCACATGTTACCAAATAAAATACAACTTGCAAGCTATCAATAATGTGAAACCTAACTTGGAATATGTTCCTTCAATAATAAACTTAAAATGAACCTGGTATAGCATTTTTCCATCGTGTCTTCCATTTGAAATGATATTTCTTTCAAACCTTGGGCAAATATTTACCTAAAAAAAAAGGAAAAAAACAACCACCGAAACTGAATGTTGCTTATGCATACCCTAAATTTAGTTTATATTAATCAAATAAAATATCAAACTAATTAGGCCACATCAAAAGTAATTGTTCCAAGCAACAATCGATTAATGAGTTTTATTGTAATGTCCAACCACCGCTGGGATCCCAAAGTTTCCACCCACAACAACCATTAAAGGCCGATTATTGAGTAATCGAAGGTTGATTATTGACTAACAATATGAACTAACCTATAAAAGAGATAAATTTTCTTAAAAGGAAACGGGTACGGAGGCGTCTATCACAACATGAAAATAAGTAGGTTTTAGGTTGAGACATCTAACTCATATTAAAAGCGATCATATTATGTTTCACATGCTAAATTAATGAGTTTAAAAGTTCGTGTTAGGGTTACACAGTTTTAATTTAAAAGATATTTACCTCTAATCAAGGGGTTCTTTATGGCATTGAAATCATTGAGGGATGATATGGAATTAAAACAAAAATTGAATGGAAATCCACGTGATAATTAGAAGAGTGCGTGGCCATGGGCCAATCAATGAAAAAGGTTTGTAGTAGGCTAAAAGAACAAAGGAAGGCAAATGGCAGCGGAGGGGGGATACGGGGCTAAAAGAACAAATAAGGGTCATTCATCCACGGGGCTGCTAGACGTTTATCGTTCCCGCTATGTTTCTTGGCTAAACCACCTTTGCAATCACCTTCGGTTGTAGGATTTTGTGATTGACTGTATGATTTAGTTTTGTTCTTTGTTTGGGATTAAGTTTATGTAATCTTTTGGTTTCGTTAAACCTAATTTGTGATTCGAAAGTTAAACGGTGTGGTTTTTGTGTCCTTGTGTTAATATCATATCGTTTGTGACTAGTACTTCATGACCAGGTATTAGCTTGTAACATTCTAATTAGGCTGGTATTTTTGCATGACTTGATTACAACCATAAGAATGGCGCCGTTGCTGGAGAATCAACGCACAAAGTACAAGTTTAGTGTTTTTGTTTATTTCAATTTTTAGTTTAATTATACTTTGTCAGTTTTACTGAGGTTTTCTTTTTTGTGTGTGTGCAATTAATCATTACAGGTGCATGCATATCACATATATAAAGAAAGACGAGCGGCTTCAGTTCGACCCATAAATCTAGAAAACCGCAAAAGGTAACCGATCAGCTCAAAGAATGGGTATTCAAAGAAAGCCAAAAACAGAAATATTAAACCAAGTAGTTGACAATATGACTCAACACAGCTATCAGGGGGTTCAATACAACCAAGACCTACCCGAAAACAACCTTAAATATCAAGATCAACCAATTAACTAAGAAATGCCACAACAATACCCAATACCCCCAAATAACCAACCGCCACAAAATCAAACCGAAAACCTTCAGTGATTTTTGTTGTTCGCTGCTATGACGGAAGGCTAAAACCTTCAGTGATCGTCTCCTGGTGATGATTCTTGTAAGATATTTAAATTTCCATTTGTGTTCAGTTCTTAGGATTGAGTTTTGCAATCTTTTGATTTATTTGAACTCAACTTGTGATTTGACAATTAAAGAATCTAGTTTTATATGTTCGTTAAATTAGAGTATTATTTCGTTGTGATTAGTACATGATAACCAGATGCTAGTTTGATATATTCTAATTGGATTGATGACTTTGTTAATAAAACAAATATAATGTTTAGGTTAAAATTCACATGGTCGATCTATGATAGCCTGTCGACAAACAAGCAAGCAAATACATCCTACACCCCGTAAACTATCCATGACCACGCTGAGAAACGTTTTGGGATCGTGTGATGTGAAAAATCTAACGTTTTGGTTTACAATTGTTTGCAATATGCATCCACTTAAATTAATGACTATCCAAACATGTACTCTCGCTCTATTCCTATTTGGCTATTAAATTGATACTTTTCTTAAAAAAGTTATTAGTTTCTTGATTAAATTCAATACACCAATAACAACTTTTATAGTATTTTTATCATTAAATAATAAAAGGTATTATAAAAATTTGGATATGAATGTGTCATGTAAACGATCTACTAAATATTTAATTTTGTGTTAGACTTTAAAATGTTTATGTTGTTTGATAAATGACATTTTAGCTCTTTCATTAAAAGCAACACTTAATTTTGTTTTTTTAACCAAAGTATTAAAAAAACCTTATTTTCAAAAAACATTTATAACCTCTGTATAGAACATTTTCCTTTAGTGTGAATACGGTAATGACATATTTTATTACGTCGTTCTTTAACCGACTAACATAGAATATAGTATTTTTGTAAAATATCTATGGCTCATCACATCCCCAATTACATACACAAAGACCTGGAAGCTCACAACGGGCAAAAGCAAAAAACCCTCTTCTATTCCGACAATCAGTGTTACAAACGTCATCATCACATGGATGCATATGCCAACTTTCTTGGCACGCATTGCCCATCATCATCATGCTCCCTAAATTAGTACATAGTAATAAAAATAAGTAATAAGTCAAGAAAAGTGTATTACTTATATGTAAAAAGGTTAGAAGTAAAAACATGAACGCGCGATAACCGTTAAGTAATGAGTAGCTTACCGTTAATTACGAGTATAAGCAAAACTACGTAACAAAACTTAGTGGAAAACATTCTTATGATATGTTGGTGTATTGTAATGAAAAGATTATTCAACCAAATGTTACTTATATAGCGGAAGAAATCAGTTTTCACATTATATAAATGGTTAATAATAAGTACATGATATTATTATTAATGATATTAAATAACAATATATACAGAATATTAATGATATAATTAAAAATATATTGCTGCAGTTAATGATAATAAATTCATTATACACTTTTCATATAAAATTAAGGAAACAAGTTAGAGACCCCGCGCGTTGTGGTGGCTCGAACTTGATTCGTGAAAGAACCCCAATGTCGAAAGGATCCAAACCCGCTTTCTATAGCAATTTTAAACTGGCGTGTTGCGGTGTGGAGACCGCCGTAACTCGGTCAGTATCAATTTAGTTTGTTACAGCACCGTCAAAAAAATGTTTTGTAGCCAAAGTTGAAATGCTAAAAGTTTTATGCCAAAATTGTAAAGATTAAAACTTTAAAATAATTTTGGTGGCTAAAGGTGAAAGTTTGAAAGTTTTCAACTTGCCTTTAAAACTAATTTGGTGGCCAAAGTTGAAACTTTCAAAGTTTCTAACTGGCCTTATAATATATATTTAATTAATACTAACACATTATTCACAACTATATTTTTTTACTTATTAAGCATATTGGATGGACAATATAGTCATTTGACACAATTGAGGGGATGTTCGCTAAAATTCAATGCACTTCACCACCGGCGACCTTCCAACTCATCTCAAATGATATTAAATCAAGAGTCTTCAGCTACTTCAATTGCAATCAATTTCGGTTTGATATACTACCGATTAAAACCAACGGTGCAATCAATGGGTGAATTAAAGTGAGACAACGTTAAATTTGAACAGTGTACAGATTGGGTATAGCATAGAGATAGAATGTCCGGAAATCTAACACAAGGACATGCTGTATAACTCTAAAATTCGAACCAAAACTAAGATCAGCCTGAAAATATTTATAAATTGGTTTAAAAAATGGTTATTTATTAACTAATTCATTGAAAATTTAACTTAAACAACGGAAACTTCTTGGAAAGCTTACTGATATGATAAAGAGGAACCACCTAGATAGGAATCTCAATGACTATCAATGACACTCGGGTGACAACGAGCACACGAAACTGGATTCTAAAGATAAACCAAGTAGACAATGAGAAATAGGTCCCCGTTGTCAGTTTTACTAAAGATCCCTAAAAACGTCTTGAAAGAAAGATATAGCACGGTTGACTCCCTAAGTATCTTATTGATTTACTACTTGGTCTGTATCAAAATCACAAACTCCTCTAAGGTTCGTACTCTTAAAAAACCTAGGGAATAATTAAGGGGCAATTCAATATTAAAGAATAAACAACTTGGCTTACAAATTAACCTAACCGACGGCTAGAATATCGATCGAGGTCTCGCAACGGCTAAGTAAATCGACTAGACCAAAGGGATAAACCAACTCCTAATGTCTTGGTCTGACTAAAAGTACATGAACTACTGAGATAAACAACCTTAACCGACCAAACCCTATGCTGACGTCTACCACAAACAACCAAACACCCAAAGCAATCATTAAAACATGCAACGCTAAACTAAACGTAGAAAACTAATTCATGTAAGATAAGATCACACAGGGCTTAAACAGATCGATATTGAACATTCACAGCAATATTCATAGGATAAAATCGAATTAATACAAACTTGACAATAGAAAATCAATCATATGTTCATTAAACACCCAAACAATCAGCAAATCATCGTTAATCAACCAAACCTAGGTAGTTCTAATAACAAAACAAAAACATAAGCAAAAACAAAGTCACGGTTCATCGTAAAGAATTAAAAATCATAAGCTAGTTGTCTGCTTGCTTATATTAATTGATCTATGTGCTAGGTTGCTTAATTAATTCGGCTACTTGTATGCTTACATCTTTCTTTTCTTTTCTTTTCTTTTTCACCTCCTAGCTTGCCTGCGTCTCTTTTCTGTTTTAATTTATCATTCATAATCACTAGTTGAGATGTTTCCAATCTTGTATCCCTTCAACACCACGTGTGCACAGTAGTTCCAAGACTAGCGTCGTCAACTCCCAATTGTATTATGGAGGTGGAGGTGTTTGGCTGAGCTTCTAAAAATTGCGTATTTGCTTTTTAAAGGACAAAATCTGTTTGGTAATGTAAAGCCCTGCACCGATATCCTTACTTTGGTGTTGGATTTACTCATAAACTCAGTTCAACACATACAATTTGCAGTGGAAACTAAAACTTTTACATAAGCATCCTTTCTTTAACTAATCTTCAATATGGATATCATTGAACGCACCTCAATCTATATTTTACTTATTAAGCATATTGGATAGACAATATAGTCATATGACACAGTTGAGGGGCCGTTCGCTAAAATTCAATGCACTTCACCCCCCGACGACCTTCCAACTCATCTCAAATGATATTAAATCAGAAGTCTCCGGCGACTTCAATTGCAATCAATATCGGTTTGATATATTACCGATTAAAACCGATGGTGCAATCAATTGGTGAAATTTAATACAAACATAAACGACAATCTTTGTAATTATGTCTATATATAACATATTTAATACACATATAACTTTACGTAAAGACATTTTAGGAATGACCTGATTACTAATATTTAATCAACGAATCGAACAGACATGAACAAGATTCATACATTATCAACGCCTTTCCTCAACTATAGTGTGTTCTTTGCAAGTTTTTTCAGCTAAGATACCAGATCAATGGATTCATACCATGTATATTATTAATTTATCATAAACATACAATGAAATTCATGCGAATAATTAAAGAAAACTACTAATTTTACATTTTGCTCATATATATATATATATATATATATTACCATATCAGCTATTAAGATCATCATTATTGACCGGCTCTTATTTGGTGATCTTTTGTCCTTAAAATGTCACATCTTAAGAATATGAACCTAAAAAATAAAGTTATTTTTAGAAGATCAAGCTCATTCAACAGGGTAATTTTGGGTTCTTCGATGGTCCTGTTTGTCTAAAGATATAAACAAATTATGATCAGTACAATGTATATAAAAATGTAGTAATAAAATATGAAATTATAAAACTTACAATATTAAATTAGGAGGATGAGAAACCTTAGATGTAAGTAAGGAAAGTATATAAATCATTTGACAAGTAGTTTGAAAAAATTTGAAAAAGGTTCCGTTATAAGAGTTATTGAAAGGTAAAACGTCTAATTTTATCATAAATGCCCTTCAAAAATGATTTTAAAGAAAGGTCATAGTTGGTAAATTAATTAGTGGTCAAAATATATTGCAAAAATTAAAATTCAAATGAATTTACACACCACACACACACAAACACACACAGTGATAAGTGCGAGAAATCAATCTCAACCATTAATTAAACATAATTAATGGTGCATAGTGATAATGGTAAACCTGTAATTAAAAGAAAAATAGTATACCTTATATTTATGATAAAAGGGTAATTTGGTCTCCCTCTTAATTGTTTCAAACCATTAATACCCTAATCGCTCATAAATTATTCTTCACATTAATTCTCTTAGAAAGTTATAAATTTTTAGAAAAAATAAATTGATTTTTACATAAAACACATCTTCTAAGAAAAATTTTAATGAAATATCTTCATGATCAAGCTTTTTACATTCACGATTTCATAAGATTCATTTAAAAAATTGGATATGTAAGTAAATGGAATATTTTCATTTACACAAGTAACATAATAATCTACACATAAATCATGTTCACTTATACAAATTATTAGTTAATTTATATTCATCTACACGTAACTCGGGTTCACCAACACGTACATAACTTATTTTTGTGACATTCGTCAATATTTTATTCGTATTTGGATTTGAATTTGTATTAGCTAACCCGACCCGTTGGGTTGTTTCAATGTATTTTATTTATTATTTATCATTAATAATATATTTTCGATGATTAACGTTTATAGTTGTTCATCTTCTATTCATCTCTGATCAATTAAAGAAATCCCGAAGATTTAAAGTTCTTATTTAAACGATGTTCAAACTATACGGGTTAACTTGAAATATATCCAAGCTTTATTAACTTTTATTACATTTATAAAACATTTCAAAGTACATGGCCCAATATGTATTTATAATTTTAATTTCTGATTTTAAAACAACTTGAAAGATAAGGGG
Organism: Bidens hawaiensis; assembly: GCF_021521415.1. NCBI lineage: Eukaryota > Viridiplantae > Streptophyta > Magnoliopsida > Asterales > Asteraceae > Bidens > Bidens hawaiensis. The sequence continues at coordinate 203,065 of NW_027495458.1, forward strand.
TTTCAGAAGTGTAAAAATAATTTAAAATATATTAAAAAAATAAAAACTCAACCCCCTTCCCTTCGTTTTTCCGGCGAAGCTGACGGCCCCGGCGATGCCAAATTAAGCCCTTTAATACCGCGTTTAACCCATTTATTCGTTGTAACGACTTTTGAACTAAATAATTAACCCGTAAGCGTATAATCCCGTCTAATTAGCCATAATCTAACCTGTTTCAGCTGCTAACCCGCTGGAATTTCTTTAAAACATAATTAACATCAATTAAAGCTTGTACGTTCCAATTAGCATTATAAATAGCATTCTAGCATTCATCTAAACATGCTACAATAATCCAACTACACTAAAATACTCTTTGTAATCCCGTTCTTGATCATCAAAGTCACTTTCCGGCGAGCTCTCGTTCTTCATCAACCAAGAACCTTTTTCGGTAAATATTATATGGTTTTTCATTGTTTTTAGTCGATTAACAAAACTCCTAACCTAATTTGATTAAACATGGAACCAATTAAAAGAATTAAAACGTAGGGTTTTCAAAGTAAGAAGATTAACTTGCACCTTACATATATATTTTTTGTTTCTAAGATATAACCAACATGTAAACTAGCTCAGATGGTTAAGAAACTATGGTTTGATACAATAGACTTGGGTTCGAACCCGGGTTAATGCAAATTTTTTGGTATTTTTTTAAACCCATTCTATTTATTATCAAAAATTAAATAAATTATTTAAAAATCATAATAAATCAAATAAAAATATTTTTAACTAAATAAAATTTTTATAAATAATAATTTATTATTTTCCAACTAAAACCTAACTTCCACACTAGTTAAACCATCAAAATTAATTTATATTTCCATTAATTTAAATTCTTTAACTTTATAATTCAGTAAACCGTTAAAATTAGTTTATAATTCCGATACTTTAAATTAATTCATTAAACTTTTAATTCGTTAAATTTTAAACTTAATTTGTTAACTTTAAATCAATAACATAATTATTTTTTGAGTTATAACATAAGGAATACTAATGATCTTCATCCTTAGCACGCCATCGATTTAACTTGTAGCACGTTGAAAATAATATATTTTTGTCAACATTTAACTTGTAACATCGATTTATCACGCCATCGAATCACAATAATTATATTTATTTCATTTTGTGATTCGATGAATTGTTTATTGTTCATTTTACTTTTATAAACAATTTGTGTACTTGCTATGCTATGAAATGAATAAATATAATTATTGTCGTTTTAATAGCATTACGAGCTTATGAGTGATCTGTACTATACACCCGGGCATATTCCGCTTAAAGCCAGGGTGTTACAATTTTCACCTACATAGATTATTGGTTTTTTATTTGCACTAACACGGAAATAATATTTACCTACACATAACTCATATCTACCTACACATAATTTGTATTTGCCTACACATAAAAAAGATTGCTAAAAAATATAAAAAACATGATTGAGAATATTTTACAAGTTTAATTTAATACTATCAATTGAATGCATAAATTTTGTTTGTGTAGGTTAATATTGTGATGTGTAGCTAAATACAAATGGATAGACTATAACATGAAGTAGTTTTGTATTTGTAGATAAACATTATGATCTGTGTAGGTTCATATATGTAATGTGTACGTGGTATTTCAAATTGTGTATGTTTAACTTTTATTGTGTGTATGTTCATATATGTACTGTGTAGTATTTAGAATTTTGTATGTGTAAATTTTATTGTGTTTAGTTTTATATATGCACAGTGTAGGTATTTCGAATTGTGTACATGTAAATTTTATCTTGTGTTAGTATATTTGTACGCGGTATTTCGAATTGTGTATGTGTAAATTTTATCGTGTGTAGTATCAATTGTATAGTGTGTAGGTGGTTTTATGAATTTATTATAAAATTGAAAATCTTCCTAAATTTGGTTAAGTTAAAAAAATTATGACGAACGAATTAACCATAAATTAAAAATACAAAAGACAAACAATTTAAAACAAAATTAGTTTGCTAGTTATATTTGTTGAGAAAATGGTCAATTTTTTTATGATAGTTAGAACTAGTTATTATTTTGTAAAAGTATTTAGATTTAAAAACAAAAAAAAATGTGTAACTTATCCCAAATATTTGTACTTTCATGGAAAAAACTTTGTACTAAAATGCCCCCTTCTATTAAAATAAAATATGAATAAAAGAAAAATTATGATTAGTTGTAATCACTTCTTACACTTCTTGCACTAAAAATACTTCTGAAATGAACCTAATCCTATATCTATACACACACACACACTAGCTTTTATCCTCCGTATTACGGGGTTATTTTACATTATCCATTTATAATATTTATATATCTTTTTTGATTTTAAATTTATTTATTATAAGGAAGTTAATAACATACTTAGGATTTAATAATGAACGAGTTTAACAAATAAATGAGATGTTATAACTTGGTTTAAAAGCTCTCGGGGATTGATGAGATCCATGATCTGCTTATTTTTTTACTATAAAATTGTTTCTTAAGTATAAATAATATCTTTTCTTAAAATTGGATATTAATTTTTAGTAATACCCTAATTTATAGGATTTTCATATCAAAATTTGGTGAGATTAATTTTTAATTTAATGAGATGTTATAGCCCGTTTAAGGGTTATCTAGGTTTGGTGAGACCCATGCTCGTGAATTCGGGTCAAATGCATGAGAAGGCTCCATTTACAAATAAAGCCCCCTTTTAAATGTTTCGTTTATATATATTTAAGATTATATATATATATATATGGGGTGGGTTCTAGTGAAAACTCCTCTTAAAGAGAAAACTTAAAAACTCCTAAAATCTTCTAAAAAACTATTTTTAACTATTTTAAAAAAAAAATTTTGAAGTTTCTTTTTTTCTCATTATTCTTATATGTTGTTATTGGTTCCAAAAAAAATAAAAATAAATAAAAAAACAAAAAAACTAGTCGGTAACCTCGTCGGTATAGTGCGCATGTATAATAGTGTGCATTGCATATATGCAAAAGTGTTTGTATTGCATAGAATACAACACTATTGCACATATTTGATACACACCATTTTATACATGCAGTATAAGACTAATACACACATCGAATACACATTAGTACGTATGTGTAATACAACATTAACGCACATATACACCACATCGACTTTTGTTTTATTATTATTTTTTTCCATATAATACAATACTACTACACATATACAATACACAAATATTGAATATATGCAAAAACACTATTAAACACAAAAATAAATAGTAATACACATGTGTAATACAACGGTATCGCACAGTAATACGTATATGCATTACAGCGGTTTTTTTTGTTTTTTTTTTATATTTTTCGAGTGAAATATAAGAAAATATAAGAATAATGGCTAAAACAGAATTTTGAAAATATTTTTTTATTTTTAATTAAAAATAATTCTTTAAGAGTTTTTAGAAGTTTTTAATTTTTCTCTCTAAATGTGAGTTTTCTCTTGATCCTCTCCCTATATATATATATATATATATATATATATATATATATATATATATATATATGGGATGGATCTTGCGAGAAGTGATATTATAGCGAGAAGTGTAAGAAATAAATCTGAGTCATTGATATGTTTGATCTATGGTTCATAATCATAATGGCATTCTTGTAATAAATATGAAATTCATTTATAGAATCATTTAATGATTAATACTAACATAATATTCCTATCTGAATTTAATACCAAGGTTTGACTTTATTTTTTTTCATTTGTTTCAAATAGACAAATATTGAATATACATCATGATATAACTTTCAATTTGTTGTTTTTTTTCATTTGTTTCAAATCATAAATAATGTGATTTATGAAATTATTTTACAAACTATTTTACACAAATAATATTGTGTAAGTTCATATATGTACTGTATAGGTGATATAACAAACGTGTATGTGAAAATTTTACAAGTGTAGGTTATTAGCATGATCTGTTATTTATTATATGTAGTTTAATGTAAAAAATAAAACAAAATTATTTTGTAGTATGTAGGTTCATATATGTACTGTGTAGGTAGTATTTTGAATTGTGTATTATAAATTATATCTTATGTAGCTTCATATATGTACTTTACTGTGTATGTGGTATTTCGAATTGTATATATGTATAATTTATCATGTGTAGGTTCATATATGTACCATGTACCTGGTATTACGAATTGAGTATATGTAAATTTTATCGTATGTAGTTATGTAAGTTCATGTATGTATGAGGTATTTCTAATTGTGTATGTGTAAATTTTATCGTGTGTAGGTTCATATATACACACTATGAATGTGGCATTTCGAATTGTATGTGTAATTTTATCATGTGTTTGATCCTTTATGTACTGTGTATGTGATTTTACGAATTCAGTATAAAGTTGAAAATCTTTCTAAATTTGGTTAAGTTTGAAAAATTAAAATGAACGAATTAATCATAAATTAAAAATACAAAAAAACAAACAATTTTAAAGGAAAAAATAGTTTGTAACTTAGTTATATTTGTTGATAAAATGGAATTATGAAGATCGATTATTTTGTGGTAAATGAAACTAGTTATATTATAAAAATATTTAAATTAAAAACAAAAAATATGTAACCTATCCCACACATAAGTTATTTGCCATATATGAAAAAAGTTTTCAATAAGATGCCCCTTCTATTAAAATAAATCATATATAAAAGAAAAATTATGATTGGTTGTAATTACTTCTCGCACTTCTCACACTAAGAAACACTTCTGAAATGAATCTAATCATTTATATATATATATATATATATATATATATATATATACACACATATATATGGGATGGATCAATGGATAAGTCATCTTAGTGCGAAAAGTGTAATAAATAAATTTGGATCATTGATTATATTTGATCTATGACCATTATTAAAAATTGAAATATTGTAAATTTGAGTTCTTTATTTTAATTGATTTTAATGCTTAAAGGGTAGTTTTGTATTTTGTTAGAGAATCAATTTTGGAAACTTTGTAAATTTTAGCTCTTCATTTAATTGACTTTAATACTTAAAAGGTTATCTTTATATTTTGTCTATAGAAAAAACGATCTTTTTACTTGTTTTTCTAATCCATGTGTGTTTTGATTATTTTGTATGGATAAATTCTTTTGTTTGATTCTATCTACATAATTTTATATAATCCTACACACATGAGTAAATATGTGTAGAGGTTCGGTTATATATGGATGTTTTCCTTCACAAACTAGATAAATTCCTACACTTACTTGTATAATGAAGTAACAATTTTTCCTACACAACTAGCGGTCACACAAATATTCTAAAATCCTCTATTGTTATTATGGAAAAAAAAATTAATAACTACATGGATTTAACAACCATGTAGATAAATTTTTAGTTGTGTAGGCTGTTAAAAGTTTGTGTAGGTATATGTTAATATGGTTCTCCAAATACATATTGGTTGTGTAGGCTGCTTAAAGTTTGTGAAGATATATTTTAATATGGTTCTCCAAATATATATTGGTTGTGTATGATGTTAAAAGTTTGTGTATGACATAAATAATTAAAGCTAAAATAAGAAAATGAAACTAATTTATGATCCCATACACTAGAATCAGGTAAATTAATTTTGTTGAGATACAAATTTCAACACGAAAGTACTTATTAAAAGAATATGCATATGTTTGGTAAAATAAAATTAAAATCAACTTAATAAATAATATATTGATTTATAATGTAACTTACCATCAATAAAAAATAGTTACTAAAAAAAGAAAATTTGGCATTTTACTAACATACCTTCTATTTAATTAATTAGAAAATAAAAAGAAATTATATGATTGGCTATGTTTTCTTCTTACACTTCTCGCACTAAGATCATTTCTCACATGATCTTAACCTTATATATATACACACACATATATATGTATATGTATATATGCTAGTAAGAGTGCCTGCGCGTTACCGCGGGGACACAATTGTGATTCAGTTAGTAGCGGCTCGTTCTGCTACTGACATTTGCGATATTAAAATTTGGATTCCGTATAGTTTACGATACCAAGAGGGATTTAGTCGATAAAGGGTTGGTTGTTCAGCTACAGATATTTTGCATAGTCAAATTTGTAGTTGATATAGTTTAGGTTACAGAAAAATAAGAAATTCATATAATATATTATCATAAAAACTAAGTTGAACACAATTACGTATTTAAGTTAGCGCGGTACTCGTTCTATTAGTTTATTAAACCTGTTGCAATATATGATATCAAAGTTGTATTAGTTTTGTTAGTCGTATGATATTTTAGTAATAGTGAGGACTGGTCTAGCTTAAAATGTTTTTAGCAAGCCAAACCTTGGCTCGGCTTATTACACGGTGTAAATCGCCAATAACTATGACCATAACAAATGCCAGCAATTTTCTTTTTAGGTAAAAGAAGCGTGCCCCGCAAAAATTTACTAACACAAACAAAGTACAAACCAAAGGCTAGAAGTGGTCCGAGACATCTCACCAAGACCAATCTCTACCTAACCAAAAGTAAACAACCTCTACCTAGCAGAATTTAATAGTAATCGGCTACCAATCTGACCATAACCGAATTATCGATTGTTTGGGTGATAACTTTCACAGAACCAAGCATGTCGGTTTCGGTGAAAGTGTGCGTACATTTCGACATTAAAAAATTAACAGCAGATTAAAAAAATTATATAAATGTTATCAACCAAAGAGTAAATAACCTTGTTAGCTAAGGACTTCCGAGTATCATAAACTCAAAGGCAAGTGATGGGTATTCAGTCGGTAGTGGATGCTACAGGTTACATCCTATCAAACTTTATATAAAAAAATATCACCAACCAGAGCAATATTTAGTCATAAAGCTAATTATATCATATGATATTCAAACTATATATAAAAAATTATCATTAACCAACAAAACTCCATTTAGTCATAAAGTTAATTGTTTGACCAATATATGAGTCAAGCTGTAACCATTTATATATAAACTTTTTGACAAAAGTTTTAGTAAACACGAAGTTTTTAATGTTTTTGAAAACTAAGTTGATTATTTTTTTTTTACAAAAATTAACAAAAAGAAATTATTAAATTTAAACTATCAAAATATATTAGAACTATGCGTAGAACAAATAAAACAGCACAACACCAAGTCATCATATTCCACTGACCAACTGTTGAATTAACTACAGAACTACCATGATACTTGATCTGAAATATATATATATATATATATATATATATATATATATATATATATATATATATATAATAAAAAGCAAATTGAAATTAATCCATACTAACCCAGGTGAGAGTAAGTTCATCTCAACAAAAAGTCAAATGTAACATCCAACTTTGCTGCCTTGTTCATAGCATCCACCACTTCTGCAAGAGAATGAGAAATCACCAACAAAAGTTAATGAAAGATCAAAGTACGCTTAATTTAATACAATCAAAATAAAAATAAGTCTCAGAAATGAACCTGACATGTTATTGTATTGACCCATGTGTTTGTAAGATTTGATGAAAACTTACAGTTGTGAAAATGTCGTCACTATATCCACCAGTCTACAAGTAAGATAATAAAAAGGTTTTGATGATGTTGTGGATGGCAATTTCAAACCATTTACAATAGTAGATGATTATCCAATTTATCAAACTTGTATAAACATAATGAGCCCACTTGTTATTCATCAAAAAGGTCAAACTTTTGATTAAAAAAAAGGTGTTTCAGGTCAGCTCAACCCCTCCATTTTGCCAACTCTAATTATCAAAGCAAAATGACATTTTAATCTCTATCTAGGAATCGAGAATGGTAGTTAGAAAGAGGAGACTAACCAGAAAACCAGACATAAAACCAAATTCATGCTCGTATTGATCCAACCACTACGTATGATCATAATCGTCACTCCCATTGGCCTCTTTGACTTTTTCCTATGCTCTTTGCTTGTTCCATTGCTCAATTCTGGCACGCCTTTCTTCACTACCTTCCCTAACTGGGGATAGGTGTTTTCTGTACCTACCAAACAGTTCCCGTCTTAATTCCCTGAAATGAAAACCGAAAACGAAATCAGAAGAATGCTTATAAGTTATAACTTTAATACAACATGAAGCTGCAAAAAAAAAAAAAACAGTCAAAATTCTATAGTCCATACCAATAAATATAAAAACTGGTTCTGGTTAAAGCAAGCCCTTTATCAGTGGCTCAGTGCAGGTCGGAATGAGTAGGGTCTTCATGCTGTTGTCTTGAAACATAAATGATAATATATATATGTACACAAGAAGCTTGGCCATATAATATATAGTATATGAAAGTAGCAAATAGAAAATCCATTTTCTAGCTAACTAATTAAACATAAAATTCAAATAAAAAATATATATAATATAGGTATAAAATAAATATATACGATTAAATCTTATGGCCCGGTCCAGTTTTATACAGCCGTTCTTTTATACAAATCATAAGCAAAATCGTTCACCATGGCTTGAAATTTTTTAGAACGACCGACCGGAATGTGAGAAAAATAAACCGACAACGAAACGAAACCATTGACACAAACCAAATTTATACATTTTGAAAACGACCAGTTTCAGCCCGAACCAGTTTTGTTCCGAGCCTAATTGATATTTATTTTAAAAAATAACCATTCAAACCAAACTGATACATTTTCAAAACGACATGTATTGATTCGAAGTGTTTTGCTTAAAGCCCGTTTTGACCCGTACCCGTTTTGACAAGAACCAGATTCATACTTTTTTTAAAACTAACCCAGATTGACCTGAACCAAATAGTTACATTTTTAAAAACGATTTGTTCTAGCCCAAATGAAACAAACATATTTTTAAAACTACTTGTTTTGAGCCGAACTCAATTTACTTAAAACCCGTAATAAACCTAACTCGTTTTCATCCGAACGAAACTGATACATTTTTTAAACACGACCCGTTTTAATCACACTAATGCACTAACATTAAAGTCAAGCTATTAATAGAATATAGAGGCACCCAAGAGTATATAAACTCATTTATGAATCAGTGCTTGTCCTCAACAATTAAATAAACGGCAATTAAGGTAGAGTACTCACAGTGAGGCATGTCATCACTATAGATGCATTGATGAACCACCGAACAAGTAATAGTTCTGTAAAATTGATAGATAAGTACTACTTACTCTTGCATACGAAACAGTTGTAGGATAAATGATGGCGATTGCAATTGACTCTGGTGGCTGGCTTTATTAGAGGATAGGCTGCGGATTGACCTGAACCAAATAGTTACATTTTTTTCAACTTTGAAGACCGTATGAACTTTGGATATAACTTTTTTGAGAAATTATAACTTTAAAGATGTGTGTTAACTACCGATTTAATATTTAGAACTTTGTGTTTAACTTTTTTATGAAATTATAACATTAAAAAAAGGCTTAAACTTTTATAATGCATAACTAGTTACTTGATCTGTTCGATCGGCGCGAGACTGTGTATGTAGAGGAAAAAACATGTCGCATAAAGCCAATTTGCTAGTTCTTACACGACATTCTTGTTGTAGCTTTCTTGATATGATAAATAGATAGAACCATAATAAGATACAAAAAAACAAAAGAAAATATCAAATAACATCATAACTAAAGTTCAAGCAAGCATCCATAATACATTACGAAGATATATCCCAAAAGATAATACAAGTCTTAATACCATCACATTAAAAACATAAGTCTAACATAAATGTACCAAAATATGACCAACCAGTAGAAACATCAAAACCCTAGCCTTGTGGAGGCGGGTGAGGCTGATCTGGATCTTGTCGTGGCCGCGCCAACTCAGGAACAACAAAACCGTGTGACCGGGCTAACTCGGCCTGCCATCCATAATACCACTCCTGCATGTCCACCATAAGTTCGACACGGTGTTTCAAGTGCTCAAAATCCTGAGTAAGCTGGTGGGGCACCCTTTCAACTCTAACAACATGCCTATGCTGATGTTGTTGAGGCTACGGAGGCTACTGATGTTGCTGAGCATGCTATCCAATTCTCTGCCTGTAAGGGTGTTAATCGGGTCAACCCGATCAAGGTTTCCAGTTAATCGGGTTTAAAAAAAAAAGAAAACTAACCCGCAACCTGACCCTATTAATATTCAGGTTAGTCGGGTTCCTGTTAATCGGGTTTCGGGTTACTCGGATATGGTACATACTACTGTTTGGTAAGACTATTTCATGCCATGCATATAGACTTTTAATCTTATTAATAAAAACTATTTAATACATAATAAGTCTTTGTTTTCAACCTTAGTTTGGGTATGGAATTTTGGGTCTATAGACATGAACGGAGATTTTTTATTTATAAAAATAAGAAAAAAAAACCCCCTCAATATACAATATAAATGACAAAGAAAACTACAAGCTAACCAAAGACGTTAACAAAACAGAAAAAGACAACTTCCAACCAACCAGAAAAGTGATCTTCTAGATTATAGTAAAGGTAACTTAAAGAAGACAATTTTTTAATGAACATATATGCACATGCATGCAAACGTTTAGGTGTGTATATATATATATATGTAGGGTAAAGTTAACATATAAATGAATTAACATGTTAATTATGAGAATCAAATAGAGTAATTATATATATAAATAGAGTAATTATGTAATTACATCATAAGTAATTATGTAATTACTCTATGATGTAAATACATAATTACTCTTCTTGTATATATAATTACTCTACTTGATTCTCACAATTAGCACGTTAATTTCATTCGTATTAGCTCCAAACCATATATATGTGTGTGTGTGTTGATCATACAAGTACATTTAAGGCTGAATAATTACCAGTATGTGAATTACCCTCTTATCATACCTCCTCCAAATCCTTTATCAAACAAAGGTATGCAGGTGGGCTTCCATCAAAACAAACTGCACCACATAACTTCTAATAGACAATAAATAAAAATAATAAAATTAAAAAAAGCTTAACACATGTGCGCGCGCACACAAAATTTAGAAGAAAAAAAACAAAAGTTTACCAGCTTCTTTATCAACCTTGGATGTTAAATGAGGAGGAGGAGCTGCATGCCTGCATAGTACGCAGATAGTTTGAAATGGAAAGGAGTGATGCGAAAAATGAAAAACCTATCGACGTCTTCTATAGTTGAAACATGACTTTTTTTTATAACTTATTTTTATTTAAAATAGAAACCTTAACTAAAAGATTGTATATTGTGATTGATAGCCATAACCGATATGTAATGTCTCTTAAATTTTTATAAAAGCATTTTAAGGAAAGGTCAAGACATGATTGAATATAATTAATACAAATAACTACTTGATTTGGATAAATAAGGAAAACACATAAATCGTTTTAAAATAGTTTGAAAAAAATGAAACATTTCTCACAAGAATTGTGGAAAGTCTCAAGGGAAATTAAAACACACTAAATATATGTAGATTAATGTGAATCATCTAACAAATTATATTAAAATGTGTTTAAAGTAAATGAGCGACTATAATATAAAGGGACTATAATATAAAGGAAGAAGTAAGAACTCAAACCGATTAATTACTCTAAACTTTGATATATTCAAAGATAATATAATTTAATTTTTGGGATGTTTTATTAATGTCAGCAGATAAATCTATCTCGTGGAGGAGCCATAATGAACTAATAACAATAAGCTAAGTTATAATGACATTATATGTTGATTAACTGTCAATAAATGTTGTTGATAATTTATTAGTTGACTCATAATTTATTAGCTCCATATATAAATTATATATAGATAAAAGATAAAATACAATAATCCTTTATCGTACATTACGTACGCGACACTTCCAACAATTAGATTTTCAAAACCCAAAATCATAATTACACTCATATGCTCGTCCCTCTCCCTCATTCCATCTCCACCACCAGTCGCCGACATCAGCACACCTCCGCTCGCCGGCACCATCAACACTCTTCATCACCATCATCGTCGTCGACAATGAACTCATCGAAGAAACGGAAATCTCGTCACAGGTTTGTTTAGTTGAATTGAAATTGAAGCCAATTGATCGGTTAATATTTGAAATCGATTCAATTAATCATCAATTTGAAACTTCAATCGATCAATTTTGAGTTCTGGATGATGGGTTTTTGACATTGAACGTTTAAAGCTAAAAACGTTTTAGCTGAACGTTTAAAGGTTTAAAGATTTAAAGCGTATTAACAGAACGTATTAGCTTTAAACCTTTAAACGTTCTATTAATACGTTTTAAACCTTTAAAGGTTCTATTAATACATTATAGGTTGAAATGTTTTATTTGGGATTCTTCCTTGTTTTAAACCTTTATACGTTTTATTTTCCACCCAAGATTCAAATAGTAAAGGTCATATACGTTTTATTTTCCACCCAACCCAAAACTCTTCGTCACCTTTATACGTTTTATTTTTCACCATCACTCTTCGTCACCTTTATACGTTTTATTTGTGATTCTAGGTTGAAAAACTCAGCCTTAAATTGTGATTCTTCTTATACGTTTTGATAAAACGTTCTGTTTTATTTGCATGTAACGAACATTTTTAGGGTTAGATAATTAACTCAATTACTTTGATATCGATCTACAAATTAGTTTAATACTGATCGACGGTTGAATTATATTGATATGGATGAACGCTCGATGAATCAATTGATGAACTAGATCATAGAATTAAATTTAAGTTATTTACAATTATGCCACCGCGTGAAATTGAAATCGACGTTCAAAAAGATCGCGTACCTAATGTACGATAACCGATTATTGTACGTTAACCTTCCCCATATAAATTATATATTGAAGACTTATTGTGATAAAGTCAGCTACCATGTTTTCTCAAACCGTAACAATTCGAGAGGTGTTGCATTAAATTTTGATATGAAATTTAGTATTCGTTTTTTAATGAGTTGAGGAAGCTAAATTTTCATATCTAATGCATTGATATACTTAAGGATCCTATAACTAAAAGTCTATCACCCATAAATATTATGAAAGCGCTTATAATAATGACGGGTTTGTTGATGACTATGCGCAACTGCATACCGTACTATGAATGATTAACTATTAACTTTCCTCATCAGTTTTGATTTTGTATGTCTCTTAATATGTTTAGTATGCATAATGGCATACATACAAATTATAATATAAAATCAAGCGTTTGAAGGGCTTACTTGAAAATTTTGATCATAAGTACTTAGGTTTTAAACTAGGACTGCAGTACGATTAATGGGGGTCTTAGGCTGATATTCAATTCAATGATTGTATTTCTCTACTCCAGTTTGAGTTTAAAGCTAAAATGAGTATTAACTTCTGATCAGACTTATTTAATACTCATAATAAATTATTATTCGGCCAAGTGGGAGAATGTAAGAATAAATATAGTATTTATATATTTATTTAGGAGTTTTAGGCCCGTGTATTACACGGTAATTGATGAAAATTTTAAATTTTAACCATTAAGTGAAATACAGTCAACAAAATGATCATATATTGTTAATGCAATTACAATTTACATTAAAATTACAAAAATTACATTAGTAAGATTACACAAATATGTTATAAATAAGTAAAACCTTCCTTGTACATTATATTTGTGATTTTATTTGTCGGTATACATTGTTTATCAAAAATCAAAATCTGTAGTCTATGTATGCTTGTAACTTTTGATAAAGTAAATATATAGGTCTGCTTTTAACTCTTCTGTGTGACAAATAAAGTTCTTCAAGTACATATCAACCCTAGATAAATGATAATGTATCCATGAAACTAACAAAAGAAAATATTCATGCACATAAAATATCATACCTTTTACTCAACTAAAATGATGTCATTTGAGATCATCTACTCATTCATCCAAAAAAAGATGATTATCTCAAAAACTAGATTACCTGAACTTTGATGATATAATCATCCTTAGAATCTTTAGAATTGGAAATCGATTGATCATGATAAATTTGTTGTCATTAATAATATGTGTAACAAATTTTTAATTGATTTTATATTTTACAATTAACAGTTGTATAATCAAACAACATGTAAAACCAAAAATTAAAATATAACAAAATAATTTGTTTCATTTCATATGAATGTAATTGCTTAGAAAATGACAAAGACATACTAACGTTAAAGTCATGTTCAAATAACAATGAGTTAACAAAATATTATAAGATTTATAGTGTGTTTGGGATTGCTTATTTAAGTGAAAAATGACTTTTTTGTTAAAAGGACTTATTAACTTATGAATTTTAAAAGAAGCTTTTAAAAAAATGTTTGGATTAGCTTATGTGTTGGGAAAAACCAAAATGACTAAAAATGACACTCTTTTTTAAAAGGAGTGTAATGGGTTTTGAGAGTTATAAGGGTGTAATAGGTAAATCAAACCCATCAAGTTAATAAGTTGCATATTCCTAACTTTTCAAAACCTCTTTATTTTGCCTTCTCCGTAAGTTGAAATCCATAAGGCTTATGGTTTGCCAAACACCTTATACACATTATTAAATTTCCAAAATGTTTATAAGTTATAAGTTGATGAAACTAAGGAATCCCAAACACCCCCTTAAAGCTGCATAAAGTGAAAGTAGTGATTCTTATTTATAATAGTTGAACGTATAGGATTAGGAATGTTTAAATTTTGAATTAACTCATGTTATTAGTTAATATTATGGAATAGGATAATAACCCATGTTACACACGGGTGGAAAACATATCAACAAACAATATAAAATTTAAACTACGCATTCAGTCAACACAAATATTTGACATAAGTTTTTTACCCTCAGATGTTACACAAAATGTTAAACTATATCTATAACATAAAAAGAAAATACTTTATAAATAAACAATGCAATAAATAAGAAATAATATAACATAAATGAACCATTAGACTTGAAAAAAATAAAAAACACATATTAGTAAAAGATTTTGTAATATTAATTGAAAACTAAGTTTACAAATACATACCAGCTTTAAAATGTATCACATTAAGTTTCCGAAAATCTCCTTTTAAACAGCCTTATTTAATTTTTTTAAATGTTCCTAATTGTTCTGAAGAACTTTTTTTTCTTTTTTCTTTTATAGTGTTTTCTATAAATAATTTTCAAAGATATCTATATTTTTATAGCATTTTTCATGTCATAACTAGTGGAAAACATATTAACAAACAATATAAAATTTAAACTACGAATTCAGTCAACACAAATATTTGACATAAGTTTTTTACCCTTAGATGTTACAAAAGATGTTAAACTATATCTATAACATAAAAAGAAAATACTTTATAAATAAACGATGCAATAAATAAGAAATAATATAATATAAATGAACCATTAGACTTGAAAAAAATAAAAAACACATATTAGTAAAAGATTTTGTAATATTAATTGAAAACTAAGTTTACAAATACATACCAGCTTTAAAATGTATCACATTAAGTTTCCGAAAATCTCTTTTTAAACAGCCTTATTTAATTTTTTTAAATGTTCCTAATTGTTCTAAAGAACTTTTTTTTCTTTTTTCTTTTAGAGTGTTTTTTATAAATAATTTTCAGAGATATCTATATTTTTATAGCATTTTTCATGTCATTTCTTAATAAATAAATAAAGAAAACTTAAAGAACATTCGGTTTGATCACCATTCACTGGCTCTTTTTCTTTCCTCAAGAGTAAATTAAATCATTGACAAGGTGGTTATTAATTAGAATAAATATACTTAATCATGGAGTTAATTGCATTAATTTGAATAAATAGATTTAATTGTAGAAATAATTGAATTAAATTGGAATGCTTATTTTAATTTAGTGGATTAAAAATAATTGTGAATATGTGAAAATTATTGATATGGAAATGTGATTACATGGAATCCTATGTGGATAGGCTAGAATAAGGACATGTGAAGAAAATCATCTTGCTTTAATATATTAGTAAAAAGTTGTTGGAATATTTAATTAATAGATATATATATTTTAACAACTTATAGAAAAATAAAAGAAGTAAAAATTTTAGATTTTTTGAAAGCATGGTAAATGACTTTTAACCATGTTAACTATTTTTAAAAATTAATGTGAAAATGGAATACCCTTGAAATGTAATGAGGAACATGATTCATAAGTTAAAAATAATAAAAAATAAAATATAAATATAAATAAAAATATTTCTATTAAGTTGCATTATAATTAAGGTGTGAATCTTAATGAATTTTCTAACATATTTTATAATAAAGGTTATAACTGTATTTTTTTAAAAAAAATTATATGTATAGCTTTATTATTTTGAATATAAACCATAATAACACTTTAATTATGTACTAACCAATAGGTAACACTAACATAACCCCATTCGTTGTATTCGTATAAAAATAAAATTATTAAGTTAATATAATATTGAAATTATGTAAATAACTGATGAAAACAATATTCTAGGTTTTAATTTCTAAATGATTTTTGAAAAGTGAAAATAGTGGAATGGGATTGAAACATATATATATATTTTTTTTGAATTCTTTTAATTAAGTAATTTGTCTTATAAGACATATTAAATTAAATATATTTAAATGTATAAATCAAGTCATAAAATATATGATTCTGAAGCATTTTGGTCCGAGTTATGGAAGAAAATATTAAAAATTAAATATTAATTTTCTTATTGCTAAAACCCTTTATACTACACACAAAAGTCATATAAATAAATGGTTGATAGTTTATATAGAAATAGTAAATCGTTATACATATGGATTATAATTATAATATTCAACTTTAATGATTTAATGCTAAACACCAAGATATATATAATAGGTATTTTCCATGTTTGAAATATTCATACAAAATGTTTAGAGAAAATTAAGAAAATACACATTTTCCTGAGTTCAAATACATATGAGAAAATTTTAAATCCAAATTTGAAACCAATCTTATATAAAAAATTATGCACTGCTGCTCGAATCTCAGCTTAAAAATAATTTGTAGTTTACCATGCAAATCCAATGACAATGATGCACCTTTATTTTCTTTAATTTGCAATTACCTGTTACTTTACAATTTTATACTAACAGAGTAACAGGTCTGCAACTTCGATTTTGATATTTCCTTATTTTACGAATGAATCAGTTAGGATTTACATTTAATAAAAGTATTGAATTCATATATTGAAATGACTTAAAAGATAAGGACCATATATTGAAATGGGTTGAAAAAATGTGAGAAAGGCTATAAGATTGACAGGTGACAAAAATGAGTAGTCTTTTATTAGAGTAGAAAGATATGGTCATCATTATCATTTATATAATATTAGATCAAAATATTAATTATACCTTATTATATATTAGTTTGGTAATTGTTGGTGGCCCATATTACCTTTAATTAACTAATAAATGGTTTCCCTTTTGACGTATATAAAGAGAGAAAAAGATTAACATCCTAACCTAATCATACACACATAACAATTTTGTGTGTCTCCTCTCTTATAAAGCCGGGTCCTCTCAAGAACTTTAATCTCCATCCTTATACATCCTAAAGGGGAACTCGACCAAGCTGATAACCATGTCGTCTACATCCTTCTCTGTTACGGTTACTATCCCTGCTGTAACAGGTTTATAGGTTTAATATTTATCATGTTTTCTATTGATTATATGAAAAACTGATCAACATATAAAAGAACCGACTAACAAGAAGGCAAAGGGTGGAGCTAGTAGAAAAAAGAAATAGGCTAGTTCATCTTATTATTGTGATCATTTTGGACTAAGAGCAGTCTCAAGCCATTCATCAAATTCTGTAAGGATAGTTGTTATAATATAGGGAGTAGTTTAGGTGTTGTGAGTAAATGAGAATAAACATGCAGTGTTTTTTTTTATACATTTGAAAAGTTCCTATAACACACTATATTTTTTTTAATGTTTTTTAAAAGTGGTTGTGAGTAAAAGAGAGAAAAAATGTAATGATAAAAGTATAAAAAATAGTATTTAATTGAAAAAGAGAAAGAAAATATAGTTATTTAGTGTAATTTTAAATTTAGAAATAGTGTAAGGGATGAGAATGCTCTAAAATCTTCTTTTCAACTTTTATTTTTGAATGGTACTTTTAAGTGGTTTTTATTTTTAGTTTTGTGACATAAGTTTGAGGCCCTGCACATAGGATTAGTCCATATAACATACAATAGGAAGGTAAGATCTTTGCTAAAATGCACATATATGCAAAAGGTTTGTGCTTAATAATTAATAGGAAGGTAAGATCTTTGCTAAAATGCCCATATATGCAAAAGGTTTGTGCTGATTATTATTATTATTATTGTTATTATTATGAAAGTGTTCAACTTTATGCTTTATGTAGGTGTCAATGCAGAAGAACTTTATTTTTGTCATGCTCTCCCTCTTTAGACTTTAGTCAAACAATTCATGGGGTTCATGTGAGTTAGATTTCACTGGGCTCGGTCAACCCATGTATACAAATGGTCTGACCATGGGTCAATAGGGAATGTGTTCGGTTCATCCAGGTTATCGACATCTGAATAATGACAAATTAACCAACAGTCCTTTGACACTAACAAGATTCTCGTATTCTCAAGCATGCATATGGAATTCAATACGACGATCCAACGGATGAAAACTTGAAGCCCTTGTGAGCTGGAAGCTTCACAAGGTAGCTAGGTTACAGAGAAGATATATTGTTTTGTTTTTGTTTTTCATTTTCATTGCTGGTTGTTTATAGTTTTAAGTTGGAGAGGTATTGGTCAAAGTCAGACCAATGTTTTCATAACCGGACCGGACATTGAACCGGACAGCCAACCGGTTCACCAGTTCAACCGGTTGAACCGGCCGAACAAATTCGGTAAAAAGAAGACGGGTCATGCTTGAAATATGATTTTTCAAAAAATGAAATATTTTTTTCATTGAAAACCGGTTCAACCGGTCCAATTTTCCGATCCGACCGGTCAAACCGGTTCGGACAGCCGGTTCCCTTACAGCCGAGCGAATATATAGAACCGAACCGGTCGGTGGAAACGAATCCCGGTCGGACCGGTTCGACTAGGCCGGTCCGGTCCGGTCTCAACAACAATAGGTCAAACATGAGTTGATTGGTGTTATGTTTGAGATTGTGGCATACTTTTTGGTTCCATTCATGAACCTTTTAATTCTTACCGTGACTCAATTGAAGTAAATGGGTCGTTTTATAAAATGCGTAAATTTGGTTCAGGTTTAAATGAGTTATTTTAAAAAAGTCTCAATTTGGGCTAGTTGAAAATGGGCTCTTACCAAAATTGGAGTTCGGACCCTACCTTTTGCCCATTCATGTTTCTAAATTATGTAGTCGTCACATTTTCGCATTGGTATTCCCATCAACCGGACGGGTAAAGTACTAGTTTAGTAATGTAAACTTTGAATGAGTTTATTACCAAATTACCGTTGGGTATTTGGTTACGAATCAAGCGAATTATGATTGGGGGTCGTGCATAGGGATCGAGGGTATGGGTCAAAACAGCTTCATAGTTTATTAAAAGGGTATGATATTGGTACAAGAAGTTGGTCACCTTCATTGGAGGACCTACCCTTTGGATAGGGAGGTCCTATGTCCCCTTTGAAAAAGATATACTTGTATATATGTATTAAAATCTCATAGATTAAGTATTTAATTTTGTGTTAAGACTTTAAGATACGTATGTTTGATAAATGACTTTTTAACCCTTTTATTAAAAATTATAATTTAATTTTATTTATCAACCAAAGTATTAAACAAATCTTATTTCCACATAACATTCATAACCTTTGTATAAGCACGCTTTGTTGTTCTTATTGTGGATACGAGAATAAATCTTTTATTGCACTGCTCTTTAATTAAATATAACTTTATAACATAACATGTAATCTTTTTATGAAAATTTATGGGTCGATTATACAATCCCAATAACATGAACAAAGGGATCCAATGCACGCGCCCATCGCCGTTACCCCTCTTCTAGCTATGCATTGAGTGAGGCAAGTGACCCCATCACATGGATGTAAGTTCCAACCTTCCCGACATGCATTGCCCATCACCATCATGCTCCCTAAATTAGTTTGCATGTACATAGTAATAAAAACAAGTAATAAGTCAACAAAAGTGTGTTACTTATATGTTAGAAGATTAGAAGTAATAACATGAGCGCGATAACCAGTAAGTAATGTGCAGCTTACCAACGATTACGAGTATGAGAAAAGCTACAAAACAGAATTTTATGGAAGACATTCTTATGATATGTTGTTGTATTGTATTGTAATGAAAGGATTATGCAACTAAATGTTACTTATATACTCGAAGAAATTAGTTTGAAAAAGAGGCTAATGCAACTTTTTAGATGCAACCGTTTTTAGTTGTGTTGCATTTGACTCTAATGCAACTTTATTTTTTCATATATGAACTTGCAAAAATTTTATTGAAACTACAACCCTTTTATTTAAAAGTTGCAAAATTTTATTGAAACTGCAACCTTTTTATTTAAAAGTATCAAATGTTACTACTAAAACTTATAACATTTTTCTTGAAAGGTTACAAATATTAATTGAAATTAGCAACTTTTAAAGAAAAAGGTTGAAATTTCAATTGATTTCTGCAACTTTATAATCTACTATGATATGAAACACATGATTTGGAAAACTTTACAACTTTTTCTTGAAAGGTTACAAATATTAGGTTATATGGTGTAGGGCAACAAAATAGGAGGATTTTCGACACGTGGCATCTACGTGAGCAAATGCGCGATTTTTCTTTTAGAGGTGTAGTGTTGTTGTAGCCAAAAAATCGTCCTTCAAGGCTTGCCACTGGTCCATTTAATAAAATAATAATTTTTCAACCCAATGCAGGCGACATACCTTTGCCCGCCCACCCCCAAAAAAAAACCCGTTTGTAGCCCAAGAGCGTGATGTTGTAGTCCCTTATCACCCAAAACTCTTTCAATTTGCCGCCCACTACACACGCTCTTAGGGTTTATGCAAATAGAATGGTTCATTTTGTATGGATATCCACTGATAAATCTGTGTATAGAAATTTAAATTAAAATTTGTTTGCTATAACAGTAGCAATTATGTTGCTTGTAAGTTGATACATGATTTGTCAGTAACGTTTTTAGCAGACAAATTGGTGAGCTTTGCTTTGCTTTGCTTAATTTTATTATGGAAAATTGGAAATAAATAATCCCACCTTTTGTGTATTGGCTGATAATAATCCCACCTTTAAAAATCACTACCAATGGTCCCACCTTTCAACTATTTTTGTCACAATGGTCCTTCATTAAAAAATACTTAACGTCGTTAAGTTTTTTTCTAGTTTCAAATCGATGTTTTAGGGCTTTTGATCGGAAGAAGGATACAGGTCGACCGATGTAAAAACTTATCTCGAAATGGTGATCCAAACGATGAAACAATGTTTCAATTCGGGTGCTTGATTTCCAATTAACAAAAATCAAGTCATTTGAATCACCGTTTCGAGATAAATTTTACATCAGTCGACTCATATCGTTCTTCCGAGCAAAGCCCTAAAACATCGGTTTGAAACTAGGGAAAAAACATAACGACGTTAAGTATTTTTTAACGGAGGACAGTGAGACAAAAATAGTTAAAAGGTGGGACCGTTGCTAGTGATTTTTAAATATGAGATTATTATTGGCCAATACACAAAAGATGAGATTATTTATTTCCAATTTACCTTTTATTATATTTTAGTTCTTTGCAAAGTCTTGATTGCTATTATCTTTAGATTCTTTTCCCAGCGAATGGGCTGGCTTGGTTTACTTGGGTTGAACTTTCTGGTCGAGTCAATAAATGGGCCTAAACAAGTTGGTCAGGTAAAAGGGCCTAACGTGACTGCTCAAAAGAAGTAAACTTTCTGGATGGTAAAATTTAAAATTTTTAACTTAGACATGTTATATATAATTAGTACCTTAAACGAGTCAAAGCTCGGATACGAAGTGTGATGTTTATACATAGAAGTGCAAAAGTGGTAAAACTTAAAAGAACACAAGGTTCCTTAAGGTTCGATGAGCTTAAACGAGCTTCCAATACAAGGCTTGATCTCAGGCTCGATAATCAAACGAGCTTTATTGGAGACTCAAGCTCGAACAAACTCGGCTCATTTCAAGCTTTTTGTCAATCTGAGCTCGAGTAGCTTGCGAGCAGCTCGACTAGTTTGCACCCCTATTTTTATATAATTGGGTTAAAGTTATCTCTCAAACAGAGGTTCAACCATTTTAACTTGGCATTGTAGATATATCCGGCCTAGACGTATACAATTGTTATAATCTGAAATGAACCAGTGCTGTATCGTTTGCTTCTGATGTAGAATTGATGTCGAAGGAACAAATGAAGAACTATTGTTGACTTGCGAAAAGAAATTGAAGTGGATCATGCAAAGAAAAAAGGCCAAGTTAGAAGCTATGTAGAAAGATATTGACAACCAACAAAAGCTTTTTTGAAGCTATGAAGCAGAAGCTTACATAACAACTATCCTTTGGAGGACGAGTTTCTAACATTAGCAGCTAGTTTAGAAGAAAATTTTCATTTCTCATCACTAAAATGTTACTTAAGTTTGGCCAAGCATATATGTTAAAGCAGAGGGCCGTCTCGTGGGTAAGCTAAATGAGGCAACGGCTTTAGGCCTCCAGTTTTATAGGGCCTCAATCTTAAATAAGGGTTACGTATTATGGGTTTTTGAAATTAGAGTTTTTCTAGAATTAGTAACTCATTAGTGGGCCACAGCTAAGTTGGATTGCCTCATATCCATTATCATTGCATATTATCCATATTACATAATTCTTGGATACTCTCTAGGGCTATAAATATAAACAAACGAGGGAAAAGGCCTCAACATTGTAGTTAGTTTTAGGCCTCCGAGAATGTTGAGCCGGCCCTGTGTTAAAGTACGCCATTTGAATATCAATGATATTTGTTCTATTAGCAGCAGCAGTAGCTAGTTTTATTTTTGTACTATAATTTTAAAAGGCCAAATATTAAAAATAAAAATAAAAAATGCTAAAGCTTAAACAAGGGCTCGCTTGAAACTAGGGATAAGCGTTTTCGGTATCGATACAATCCCGGTATTTCTCGAATTTTGCATGAAATACCGGTACCAAATATTTCGAATTTTCAAGATCGGTACCGGTACCATCCCGAGCTCATCCCTACTTTTGAAACATAGAATAGACAACATATGGGTCCCAAAGCCTATAAGCCCGTTTACTTTATTACAACAACGAAAGTCATCGGCTCATCACACATGCAAATTTATTATATTGTTTTTGTTGTAAACAAGACTTGTGAGTCATGGCACAACAGATTTTCCATCTAGAAAGCCCAAACATTTGTTTATTTTTTTTAAATAACACATAACTTTTTTCCTCAACTAATTCATTCGATATATATTGCTTTTCCATATATTGATGAGGATTTATCAAATTATAATCGAGAGACATCTTATGAATTATGTTTAAATGATTTTAGTTTCATCAAATAAAGAAGATATGTATAAACTCCGTGCAAGTTTTTAGAATAGAACATGCAAGTTGATTTTTGTGTTTCCTTTCAAATTTGTTCGATTAAACTTTCAATAAGCACCACCGAATTGCTTTAATCTGAAAGTAAACTCAACGTCACTAAAAGAAATATCTAGGCATATTCGAATATGTAAAGCCTACAAGTAAACTCAACGTCAAATTTTGCCTGCACTTACTTGTATCCTATCATAACCTTTTAAGTCTTAAGGTCACCTGCCAATTGCAAGCTATGATTTACCTAATTGTTAGGCTATGCGTAGTGAAGGGCTGCAAAATGGGACGATTTTACGACACATGGCGCCACGTCAGCAAAGGGGACGATTTTTATTTTAGGTGTGTGGTGGTGTTGTAGCCCCCCCCCCCCAAGCTTGTCGTTGGTCCATTTAATAAAATAATAATATTCCTTTAACATTCACCGATGACAAATTCCTCCCCTCCCCCCCCCCAATCGCCCAACGGATCACCTAGGGGGCGGTGTTAGAACCTAAAATCGCCCCAAAAATGGGGGATTTGTCGCCCACTTGGTTTGTAGAATACTGACAAGTCCTATGAAATTTTCGGTAATCAGTTCTCGTTATTGAAAAAAAAACCATACAACAATATGATTTTACACAAATACCATTCTTTTTAAATATTTTGTTTTTTATTTTGAATTCTTGATTAAAGAAAAACAAAAGGTTAAAAGGACAATCTATGAAACAGTATGGGTTGCGGTGGGAGACATAATAAGACCAACGTGTGCAAGATAATTATGGGAGACAACGTTATTATTAATTTAGTAAAAGGGACAAGTTTGTGTGCATGCATTGTTTTTTTATATTTCTTTTCTAAAAGTAAGCAATTAACGTGGATGTTATAAACTTACCATAAAATATAAATTCAATAGTTTTTTCTTTAAATAATTTATGTAAGTTTGAATATGATGACCGGACGTCACGTCTAGATCATCATATACCAGGAGTCCGGTGTTACGTCCGGATCCATATATACCTTATTACACGTCCGGATAATTAACATCCTATCATGAGAATAAGATACGATTGAAACTACCCTTCTAAACAGCATAACTAAAAGCAACCGCAACAATGAGAAAATTGCTTGTCTGGATCCGAGTTGGATCACAGGTGAAAAGGAGAGAGAGAGAGAGAGATTCAGGAATTTGTATGAGCTTTGGATGAGTTTGTGAGAGGAATGTAGGAAAAAAAAAAGAGAGAGAACTAGACGGAGAAGAGAGGAGAGATGTAGCAGCCCAGCTATCGTCGCACTATAATATTGTCCGCTTTGGTCGGGACGTACCACCATCGCCTCACGGATTTGTTTTTGGTTGTCCAGGTGAAGACTTCTCAAGAGGTCACCAATCCTGATACTACTTCCACATGAGCACGCTTAAGCTTAACTGTGGAGTTCTCTTTTCATCCACTACCATTAAGCGCCCAAAACGCGTTATGATGGGGAATATATCCACCTCCTTATAAAGAAGGTTTTGTTCTCCTCCCCAACCGATGTGGGATGTCACAAGAGAGTGGTGATGTGGCAGTTCGGCTTCGTCCACTATTGCGAATACTCTAAGAAGATAGAATAGTTAATGAACTCCAATTGTCTGCAATAGCTCGCTTTAGATACGTCACTAGACTATCATGTTTGATTTAATAACTCAATCATTAATATTTTTTGTATTTTTTTAACAAACTAAATGATGCCTTCATTATGATGGGAAGGACACTCGCTCGTTAAATACTTCAACCATCAATACTTACTCTCACATTAAAATTTAGTTGCAAGTGAAACGTTTTATGAGCATGAGCCTGATCAACAACTTAAATAACGACGGGATCATTATGCGACCAACTTACCTGATTAATTTTTTCAAAGTGAGTAGTTTGGAAGATTAGGTTTTGCAATTCAAAAAGGAGTAGCGACGCAGTTTGTTACCCACTTACCTTCTGTTTCGATTAATCACTACCTTCAATTTATAATTATTTTAATAACCTTTAAAGAGTAAAAAAAAATACTAAAAAAAGAAATTTGAGAAATTGACGTGACCATAACTTAAGCACACGTTCACACATAATGGAAAGCGTGTGGGTCATGGTTTCCTGGATTCTTATCTCCCTAGTTTGGAGCGTTTGAAATTTTAGATTTGCCAATCAAATAATACATATATTTTATTTTAGTTTAAAAAGTTATATAATGATATATCTATTTATTGAGTTAATAGCATTTTCGTCTATGTGGTTTGCTACTTTCGCCACTTCAGTCCAAAGTTTGAAATTTTGTCAATTTAGTCCTTATAGTTTTAAACATTAGCCAATTACGTCCCCCCGTCTAACGGCATCCAACTATGCCGTTAGTTTTAGGGTTATTTTTGTCTTTCTCCGGTTTATTTTTAGTTAATGGTCAGTTTTGTTCCTATGGTTTGATACTTTTGCTACTTCAGTCCAAAGTTTGAAATTTATCAATTTTATGTTTAATTTATTCAGTTTTTTTTTTTTTGCTACTTCAGTCAGTGATAGAATTCATTGGTAAAGTAGTCAGGGTAATTCCCTAAAACCAACTATACCGAAAAAACTAAAACCGTTTCTCTGATTAATGCATAATAGTTAGGGTTTAGACATTAACATATTGTAGCAAACATCTGGATCGAAATCAACATTAGAAGGTCGGAGTCAATGTTTGCTCAAGCAATCGATGCACTAAATCGCATGTGTGTTCTTCAAATCGTGATATTGTTCTTGAATTCGTCGAATTCAACCCTAGAATTGTAGTTGATATGAAGAATTCAAGAACAACACCACGATTTAAAGAACACACATGCGATCCAGTGTTTCGATTTCTTGAGCAAACATGGAAATGCGGGATATTTGACATCCTGATGTTGATTTCGACCAAGATGTTTGCTACGATATGTTAATCTCTAAACAGTAACTATTATGCATTAACCATATAAACGATTTTTGTTTTATCGGTATAGTACGGTTTTAGGGAATTACCTTGACCACTTTACCAAAGAATTCCATCATGGGGGAGAGTTTAGAAACTAAATACGAGGGGGGTATGATTATTGTTATCGACAGAGTAAACGTAAACCTATTTTGGTCGATCCTTGATGGTTTTGGGCTTGGAATATGCTCTTAAGGGCTATAGACAAAAAAATAAATAAATAAAATATAAAAAATCTGAATAAATTAAACATAAAATTGAAAAATTTTCAAACTTTGGACTGAAGTAGCAAAAGTATCGAACTATAGGGACGAAACTGACAATTAACTAAAAATAAACAGGAGAAAGACAAAAATACCCCTTAAACTAACGGCATAGTTGGATGCCGTTAGACGAGAGGACGTAATTGGCTAATGTTTAAAACTAAAAGGATTAAATTGACAAAATTTCAAACTTTGGACTGAAGTGATGAAAGTAACAAGCCACAGGGACGAAAATAGACATTAACTCCTATTTATTTATTATCTTTTTTATATGTATACAATACTTGCATCCCGGTCTTTGGTGTGGACTACGGGTCGATGTGGGTCGGTTTTGGGCTAAAACCAAATCAAAAATTGAAAGTTTGGTTTTTGGATTTGAAACCGTTCGATTTCAGTTTCTTCAGGTTTCGCTTTGGTCTCGGTTCAGTTTCGGTTTTTATGGGTTTTTTTTATTTTAGCTTGAAAATTTTAAGCCGAAAAAAGAGTGTGCCAAAATATGAACTAATTATTAACTAATTAATACATTTGGACCAATATGAACTAAGCTTAGGTTATATGGTTTATGGTACTGTTGTTGTGAAAGCAGGATTCATAAGACTTGTGAACTGTTTGTAGTACTTAAAGGAGGTTTTGATTGTTGACTTGTTAGGTGTACTTGTGACCCATTCTTACCAGTTTTGATCTAGAGCACACAAATCAAAACATATGAACCAAGTTTTTTCATCGGGTGGGTCAGGTCACCAACTAAAAGCCTTAACACAAATTTTTAATCCTACAACTCCTGCTAATTTTTACACTAAATTTAGTGAAGTCAGGTTACAATTACTTTTTTTGATGATTAAACCTTTTTTTTCCTAGCTTTCATTAACCAGGCCTAGCTAGGAAGGCGCTAGAAACCAAAAGCACTAAAAGGAATTACAAGACACTCGTAGAAACCTAGAGAAGAGGAAGAGGTTTAAACTTTGATATTTGTTTTAACTTGTTTAGAAGTGTAAACTCTTTTTGTTACTCAAGAAGTAAAGTATGCAGGTAAGTAAATTGTCAGAGATGACAAAACCGATTTATATGGTTCGAATGAATGTTTAATAAATCACTCTGCGTCCACTTCTGGATTCTTCTAATCAAGAATTGCTCCACTAAACGTTTCCTTTGAGCAGAAGAGATCATCGGTACAACGTTTCACTAAGCCAAGAAGTGATCACATTTTTCAACACAATATGTCATAATAGTATGTTTTACACTGCGACAAGCATTCATGATATCAAAATCAATGTTGTAAAACTCCCGAGTAGGCGGCCGAGTACTCCCCGATTACTCCCCGCCTAGATCGAGTACTCACCGCCTCGGCCGAGTACTCCTTAGGTATTTTCCGAGTAATCCCCGACTACTCGCAACTCCTCAGTCGACCGCCTAGGACCGCCTAACGACTTTTACAACATTGATCAAAATAGTGAAAGCTCTCAACACTATATCAAGATAGTGTTTAAGCTCTCTCAACAAAGTAACACTAAATAAAAAAGGAATATTGGTTTTAAATAATCCCAACTATGCCCTATTGGTAAATTTCAGTCCCAACTTTACACTTGCCTGCCGACAGTCCCAACTATTGGTGTATTTGTTTTTAACAGGCCGCGACTAACGGATGACTAACTCCATTAGTCTAATGCTTGTGCGGCACGTCTAGTTGTCAAAAAGATCTACATGGCAACATTACGTGGCATCTGATGTTGAGTAGGCTGTCTTGTTGGACCAACTTATCATCACATCCACTCTTTGCAACCCACCACCCCTACAACCATCGCCGGAACACACGACCACACCACACTTTACTTTTTAGACTTGCTCTGGAACACATGACCACCCCTGCAACCATCACCGAAACACAGCCCACCACCAGCCGTTGTACCTATGTCTCTGGTGGCAACAACTATGTTCTCGACTGCTAATTGGGTGGGTGTTCGATTCCTGCCATCACCAAACCCTAGTACCACAACCACATCCGCATAAATCAGAATTAATTATAAGATCAAAAATTGTAATTCAATTCCTTAATAAAGAGCCCTAATTATATCAAACCCTTACAATGCCGGAATACATATTCAGATCTCCGCCACCACCATCACCGGAGACACAAATCGTTTCAGGCTAAGCTACAAAGTATGAAATTGACAAACAACATAGTTCGATCTTCTAAAAACCTGCTATATCTCGGCTCGCCATCACCTGATAAACCCCTTTAGATCTGCTTTACGAAACTGTAGTCTCGAAGCCTGGTACAACGCTCCAGATATGCTCGGCTCACCATCGATCAATCGTAGGTTTCAGTGACGGTGGTGGATTTGGTAGGGTGGTGGAGGATGGCTGAATGGAGGAAGATGGTGATGGCCGGAATGTGGAGACGGTGGTTGGTTGTGGTGGGAAAGAAAAGGTTGGGAATTAAGGATATTTTATTATTATTATTATTATTATTATTATTATTATTATGCTTGGTTGCCATGTAATCAAGTCTTTGACAACTGGGCGTGCCACGTAAGCATTAGACTAACGGAGTTAGTCATCCGTTAGTCGTGGCCCGTTAAAAACAAATACACCAATAGTTAGGACTGTTAGAAGACAAGTGTAAAATTGGGACTGATATTTACCAATAAGGCATAGTTGGGATTATTTAAAACCAATATTCCAATAAAAAAAGTATAAATATTGTTGTAGAACTAGTTCTTCTATTTGCTCCTTTTTCGGAAAATCTTTTCTTTAAATTTTAAGTTGATGTTTGGAAGAATATTAAAATGAGATGTGTTAAGTATCCATATATGAAAGTTTTGAGCAAACGGGTAAAGAAAATGGGTGGCCAAGAGTTCAACTTATAGGCACAACAACACAAAATCCGAACTAAGAGTTAGCATTTTACAGTCGCTCTCACGATTGATCCATCGACTACACACCTAGCCTACCTTGTCTACGCCAGAGTGTTTGTAAACATTGTGTTTGGTCTTTGGCCACTTTTGGAAACCCTTTTCCATGGAAT